>NC_051862.1:63016893-63096893 GCF_015732765.1 Culex quinquefasciatus | reverse complement strand
TTTTTACGGTCGAGTAACGAAAAATGGCAGAGCTTTTAAAACTTTTTACTTGTTTCTTCGATGAAATTACGTTTTTTCGGAATTTTGAGTACGCCATCAAATCGGGCGTTCAATTTTACATAAAAGTCCCTTTGACACAAAATTTCTATCTCATCACCGTTTCAGGCTGCAAATTATTGGAAAACACCTCTTTTTTCGCATGTTCAAAAATGAAAGGGGTCGTTTCGCCCCTCCGTCACGAGATATCAAAAAACGGACCTCGGATTCGTAATCAGAGACTAAAGTAAAAAACAATTACAACCATAAAAAACGGTTTACAGTAAAAACAAATTTCATCTTCATTTCCAACCATAAACAACCTCCCAACATGTACCTCTTTTGGCACAAACTCTTCTGTCGGGCAAATTGAATAAAAACCACTCTTGCCGCAAAAATCATTTCCGACAGGCTTTTTCCTCCCAAGTTTTCCTCGGAAAAACTCTACCCTCCACTCCACAAAAAAGCCGAAACCCTTCAACTTATCAACGCCATTATCTTCCGCAAAGTTGACCATTCTTTCTGACATGAAGAGCAAAACGTCGATTGACCCATCCCCCCTCTTTCCACCTCTTTTTGTGTGTATGTGTGCCTCAAGGATAACTGTCAGAAAAAACCGCACGGGAAATTGTACAGAAAAGTTTTCCCGCCCAACGGCTGCGGCAGCACGACCAACACAATGGCATTTTGTGATGAGAGCGAAAGTGAAAATAATCTCTCTCTTTGTGTTTGTCAGTGTGTGTGTCAGAGTGGGTGGGTGGGATGTTAAGTTGATGTCTGGTTGGCAGCATACCTGCAGGCGCTTTGAAGGTCAAGTTGGCTGGTTGGTTGTGGGGGTGGGTGGGGCCAACTGATTTTTCCGGCTTCTGTGAAGGGCAGTTTTGGACTGGAGGGGCAACCACTCTGGGTTGGAAACGACCGGGCAAACCACAAACTGTTTGTTGAGTCGCAATGAGGCGAGTACTGGATGAAATTTGAGGGCAGTGAGTTGAAGGTCACTTTTGAGCAAATGTCGTTTGAAAAATACTTTAAAAATTGTTTCTAGGTGAAATATTTTTTCAAAAATGAAATAATTTAAAACTTAAGAATTAAACTCAATTCTTTAAAATACGGAACAAACATTATTCAACTTTTAAAAGACATTTCGTACATCTGTTCAGTTCCATTTGAACAAATGTTCTGAACCCCAGCTTCCAGCGAGCCCACGTTGAACACCGTCCCAAAAGATCTTGACAAATTACAGATCGTGCATCACTTCTGCTCGGCTGAATAGAGAGCAAACGAGCCTGGTCCACTTTTAAGTGGCCCCTTTTCTCGCGGGACGACGGGCAAACCATTTTCCCTCCAGAACAAAGCATCCCTCGCCACTACCTCTCCCAACCTGGGGGACTCCCCTTTTCCCCCCCGGTAGGATTCCGGCGAAATCGTTAACGTGTTTGTTAATTGGATTTTGATTACGACTGCCATGATACGCAATAACGATAACGACTAATTGAGTGCCTAATGAAACCGCTTGTTACCGACGACCGGCATCTCATCGAAGTTTCGTGTGCTTTCTGCTGAGGTAGCGCCATTATTGTGCTTTACCTTTTTTTTGTCCCACCCCACCTCGCAGATGATTGCAGACCACCGGGCGAACACCGGTGAACAGTTGAGCTTTGCCCACCTTCTCCCCTTGGGTGGGTGGAGGAGTGTACCTTTTCATTAGAGGGACCCTCCCTCTGGGAATAGGCCTCGGTTTGGTTTGTTAGTCCTTTGTGGTGCGCTTGGACCACCAGTTCCGGTAAAGGATTACAGGTAATTTTAGGGAAAACGAGTGAATTGAATGTGTAGCAAAGGAGTGCAAAATTTACAAAATGGGCAATTAGTGGAAGTAACGTAGGTTTTCCATTTAAAAGAAAGCTGGCCTTTTACGGCTTGAATCGAAAAATAACTGTTTGCAAATTGACTTGATAATCTCAGAAAAAAATCAAACCATCTCCTTTAACGACGCTCAGGTCTTTTGTGGTCTCTATTGCAAGTTTATGCTCGAACCTAGGAGTCCAAAGGCTTGAATGGGGAGAGCACCTAAATCTCTATCTACTCCAAGGAACCTTCTGACGTTTTACTTCCTCATCCGATATAAGGTTAATTTTATTCACGTTCTTAAAAAAAGACAAATTTTATTTTGGAGAACTCGTATTGAAACAGCTTGAAATTAAAATTGAAGCCTCACATTTCAAAAGGGCACATACATTTTATAAACCAGCCTGTATCCTTTTCACAGAAAAAAGTTGAATTTTGCAATGTTGAAAATTTGGTAGGTTGAATATTACCTCTTTTTTGAGTAATATTACATAAAAAATGTAGAAAAAATGTGAATCTGATCAACATTCATCAAAAACTGATGAAAATTCATCATTTTCTGGGGTAAAATTAATCATTTTTTTGACAAAAAAAAACCTGTCACCATTTCCTGATGAATATTACTAGGGTTAGTGAAATTTCACGATTTCGCGGACAGCGTGAAATCCGCGAAATTTGGCTTTTTCCGCGAAATCCCGTGAAATTCTATGTTTAAAATGTAACGATTTTTCTTAAAATAATTTATCGAACTCAAATAGGAATAAAAATAATTTTATGAAATACTGTAGAATTAAGCGAGAATAATTACTGATATAGGGTTAGTGATATTTGACGATTTGGTGGACGGCGTGAAATTCTTAAAATTCATAAATATTTCATCAATAAAGACTATTTAATTACATTTTATTAGCTTTCAATTAAAAAGCTTGAATATATATGTATGTCACAAGTTGATATGAACCATTTGAAGAAATGTTCATATTTTTGAGTTTTTCTAAAAACTAGCTAAATTTAGTTATATTTCCATTCGATGTGATAAAAATTTTACTGCCTTTTTTATTTGAAAGGTATAATTTCGAAAAGATTAAAAGAATCAAACTTTGATTTATTCAAAATAAAATGGAGAGTATTTTTTATCTTTGAAATCACATTTTGAAACATTTAATTTTTTTTCTGAGTTCTGTTTAAGTTTAACGATATTTGTTTACTTGGGTGAATAATTCCCGTGAAAGTTAAAAAATACCACTTTTTTGTTTTCTTTTCTCATTTAAAATAAAAATTTCGATTTTGTTAAAAAATATATCATTTTTGCAAATTGATTTCATATTTAGTTTTTGAAAAGTGAGCTAAAAACCTTTAAAATATGTTTAATGGGCTAAATGTCGCAGAAAATTCAATTTATTATACTTATTTTGGCTGGACAAAATTGTTAAATCTTGCTTTGATAATAAAATATAAAATGATATAACAGAAACAAATAAGCGAAAACTTTTTAGCTTTATTAGTTGAATATTACAATACATTTTGTTTGAAAATATATATAGAGCCCATCTATAAACCAGGTGGAAACTTTTTTGAAAATTAGGAGTTTGTTTGTGTCACGTTAAAATTTAGTGATTTTTTTCTAGTTTGTTGAAGAATAATATATAATGAAGCATAAAAAGTAGTTTCTGTGATTTAAACATAGGATTTACAGAGTTATTTTAACATTTTCCACGTTCCGCGAAATTTGCGTGAAATTTGGTGTTTTGAAATTGAGGTCCCCGTGAAATTTGCAATTTTCGAGCGTGAAAAATCACTAAGCCTAAATATTACCAATTTTTTTTCCTGTGTTTACTCATTTGACAGTTTACATAAATTGTGAGAGGGTTACACTCTTGTTTACAAAACATATAGCCTATGCCCTAATGAAAAGGAAAGCACGAGTTCTGTAAATTTGTTGCTTAAAATCCAATTATTTTAACATTTTCACAATTTTACGGAATTGTAAATTTTGCTTTTGAAATGATTTCAATACAATAAATAACTGTTTCTGGAAAATATCAATAGATAATATCTCGGGAGAGTTTTCATAAAGCCGTAAGAGCCACCGTGACTTTCAACACTAATTTTCGTTTTTCTCCAAATTGAAACAAAATTTCATTTATTTTTAGTTTGGGGCACTTGAAGGACGTGTACACAGAAATAAAAGGTTAAATTTTGGAATGTTGAAAATTTGGCAGGTTGAATATTATCTCTTTTGTTGAGTAATATTACATAAAAATGAGTAAAAATGTGAACCTGATGAATATTCATCAAAAACTGATGAAAATTCATCATTTTCTGGGGTAATTTAATCATTTTTTGACACAAAATCAGTCACAATTTCCTGATGAATATTACCATCATTTTTTTTCTGTATAGATTTACAATCTCAAGTATATTTGAACTTGTTTTTTTCGTAAGTAGTTCAAGTACCGTTGCAAAAAGGGCTTTGTTTACCAATGGCTCTTACGTCATTTTGAAAGCTGATCCGAGATATTAAGAATTCAATTTAAACAAAAAGCTTCATTTGATTGCTTAAGCTTTAAAAAAAAATGATCTAAATAATGATTTTGTTCAAAAGTGAGAAAATTTAAACTCAAACTGATTTCTTAAATTTACACACAAACTTATCGATTGAAAATTACACAGCAAAAAATCCGATGGTAGAATCGCATGCAAAAGCATGCACATCACCTTCGTCAAAATAAACACTTAATATTACACGCTCCATGTACAATTTTTGCAAACACAAAAAATAAGTTGAAACCGACGGGATTCAAACCCAGCACCAACAGTAAGGGCTGGCGCCTTAGCCCACTCGGTCATCAGACCAATAGAAAGCTGAAAGGATAAACGCATATATGAGCTTGACATTCCGGTCAAGTAGGTTTCCCATACTGATGGGCTACATATTTCAGAGTGTAAAATCACATAAAATTGCATAAAATAATGCAATATTTATTTTACACCAAGGCCTTTTACTCGCAGCTGGATTACTACTTTTTTAGCTGTGTAGGGCGACATTCATAAACTATGTCACGCTCTAGGGGGGGGAGGGGGGGTCTGAGCAAGTGTGACATTGCGTGTTATAAGTATAGGAAAAGCGTGACAAAGGGGGGAGGGGGGGTAAATTTTGGCTGATTTTAGCGTGACGTACTTAATGGATGAAGCCTAGGATGTTTCTGAAAATCTAACTTTCCAGGAATATTTTTGAGATTTTTTTGTCTTCTAGAAAGTCGTTGGGTTTTGCCAATCCAAGCAACTTTGTCCAAGGCACCAACAATTTAGTTAGCAATTTAGGCCTTCTACGATCAATTTTGTCAATGGCATCAGAACAGAAAGGGACTATCATTTATAAACCACGTGGAGACCTTAGGGGGGGGGGGGGTATTTGTTTGTAAACATATATTTTTTTTACAAGAATTTTTAGTAGTTTATAATTATAATTATTTGTTTCTTTTTTTTCACATTCGTCCTTTCGACCTGTTGTCCTTTCGATGTTTCGTCCATTCGACCTTTTGTCCACTTTCGACTTTTTGTCCACTTTCGACCTTTTGTTCACTTTCGACTTTTTGCCCATTTGACCTCGTGTCTTTCGACCTTTTGTCGCTCATCTTTTAATAACATGTCTCATAATTTTTCGCATTACAGCCTGGGGAATTGGCAGCGGTCTGTGGTCTGAAATGTTAACAATGTGCCAATTAATAATTAGATTTTACTATAAATTTTACAAAAAAAGCAGGGTAAAATAAAGCACAATAAACTTATATCAGGTACAAAGAAATTGATATTTTTAAGTTTTCTTAAAATGCACATGATTTTGAACCAATCTGTATTAATGAAAAAAGCAAAGTAATGAAAATTCATATGGAAAACCATGGTCAATATTGAGACTTTCAAGTATAATAGTTTGAGAGTTGATCTCCGTGATCGGGTTTTAAATGCTTTTACTTTTAGACCACTGTTTTAAAACATGTTTTTTTTTAAGAGAGACATACAACCCAGCATTGTTTTGTGCGGCTTACAAATTCAAGAATACATCGAAACAATATATAGCGGAAATAATAGTGGAAATATTAAAATCTTGTAGAAATGGCGTGTTTTTTTCTTTCGGTGTACTTTTTCCAGAAAGCTGAAAGTTTGTCTTTGATCATTTTTTGAAATCGGAGGGGGTCGAGTAAAAAAAAATTTCCAAAATTCATATTTTATTTGGATTTTCTCTCTATTAAAACTGTAACATTTACTTAATTCAAAAAATCGTTTAAAAAATAATTGATACCATATGACATTGTTTTCTTAATCATAAATTAATTCTTATACAAATCTTAGCAATCTTAGTTCAACCTTGCAAGCAACCTGTGGTGCAACCCTTAAGTTTGCATGGAATTTCCCAAATTTATAAAGCATCTGATCTAAGATTGTCGTTTCCTTCCAAGCTGCCCAATTAGCTTTTCAAAAGAAAACGACCACTTTTTTAAAGCCTTCTACCCCGCATTCATCAGCTTCAGCTCCTATTTCCCCCATTCAACCAGCAGCCATTTCGCCCTTTTTAGCCCATTCAGGGCCCAGTATTGTCTGCTCGCTCCCATTCAGTACACATCCTTATAGGATGACGATATTTTTCAGAACATTAAACACACTGCAGACATTCGGGTACAGGCTAGCTGTCTTGGCTTGAGTTGCTGGCACAAAACCTCGAATCGAGTCCCATTTTAATAAATACCGAAGCTCCTCTCTCTCTTTTATTTCGCTTGGAGCCTTGGCCGCCGTCGTCCTTTTCAAGTATATGAGCTTTGGCCACTGTTGCATAGAAGTTTTGGGTGCGGAGGGAAATTTATACGTCTGGAAAATTGGTTAACGAAAATGGGCGGAAATAAAGAGGGACATTATGGAGAGAAGGTCAAGATCTAACCGGGCTTTTGCTTGACTTTTTTTTAGGGTGGGGGGAAAGGATGTCACAGCTGTTTCTTTTTTCCGAAAGGAGTTTTGTTTGCTATTTCATTGAAATTCATTGTTTGTAATTTCAAGAGACCTCCAAAAAAAAAAAAAAAAACAAAAATATTGATCGATTGCACAACGAACAAACTTCGTTAATTTCAAACTTCCCACAATGTTTCCACTTCTGAAACAACCTTGAAAACCACCCAACCCAACTCAACAACATTCAACTTCATCACAGCATCTGACACACAGATACAGCGCGGTGAAGCAGACACATCAGAACCTGACCTAGTTCCAGGTCCCGTACACGTTCGAGATTGATGCATCGAGTTTTCTCGAGTTTTCCACAATATCAACATCATGTGCTCACCAAGCGACAAGGGCACACCATTCAGGGCGTTCTGTGAACATGTTATGAATACTGACGGCAGTGATGCTGAAGTTTGGTAGTAGTTTTTTTTCTGTCATCGTTAATCAATTGAAAGAAAAAGTTGTAAAACGTTGAAAGTTTCATTTGCCCATTAATTGGAACAACTTTTGCTTCAAAAATAATACCAGCATTGGAACTTATCTTAAATATCAAAATTTGATAAATCACTAGATTATCTTGTAAAATCAATTCAATAGAAACACAGAATAGGACCCTGCTCTGTTTGTGCACAATGCAAAACCGTCCGACCGAGGAGGATGTTTCCACTCGAAAGTTGTTGTTGTTTTCGTTCGCAGTGACTGTGACTCTCTCTCGGTGTCTGTGATTTTGACATCACGCACGAAGGTATGCAGCTGAACACGTTCCAAAAGTCACACCACCACCACCGTTGGCAATGGATGCGGATTTTCAGGGTGGTACGAGAAAATTGTGGTATGAAAACTACATTGACAACGAATTTGAGTTATTTATACAGTTTCAATCAAAATTAACTTAAAATGTTTATCAATTTTAAATAAAAATTGATATTTAAATGATCAAAGATTTAACTTTAGAAAAAAATTCATTGAAACAAAAAAAAAATGAATTGAACGATAATTTCACATTCACGCTCATTAAAGAATTAATGACTTTTTTCTAAACTTTGAAATTATACACTTTTTTATTTGAAATATTTAAGCTTCTTCCTGTAGATTTTCGATTGATTTTTTTTGATTCAATAATTGTATGAATTGGTACATGGTTTTCAGCCCAACAATTGACTTCGATCAAAGTGTTTTCAAAGCACAATTTCCAGTTTCTAATGCTTAAGAAATTTTTATTATTTGAAAAAAATCTTTACCAGAAATTACGAGAGGAGCTGATTAGATAAGAATTATAAAAATAAAGTTCTTTATTTTTTTCAGTACAATTTTAAACATTGCACAAGTGGTCCAGATTGAAAAATTAAGTGGAAAATGTATTTTCCGGTAAATGGTGCCGATTAGGGTGTTATTAAACATCTTACTTTTCAGGAATATATTTTGGAATTTTTGTATTCTAGAAAGTTTTTGGGCTTTCCATTCCAAGTAACTTTGTCGAAGACACCGAAATTTTATCTCGCAATCTTTGTTTTTCTACGTCTGGATTTAGAGAAAAAATTTCATGGATACCCAAAATATGACCAAAAACAGATATTTTGATATTTGGCTCAACTCTGAAGGCAGATTAAGATGCGGGCGAAATTGCATAGAAAAAAACATATGGTTTGACAATTTTTCAATTTCGTTAGGGTGGTCCCACATATTTTTTCCTCGAAAATTCACCTTTTACAAATGAAAAAAGTTGAGTTTAAAAAAATACCCCTCATATATTTTTGAGTTTGTACAGTTAGATCCGCCCTTTCGATCGAATGCAACCTGGCGCTTAAAATTTGGCATAGTAGGTTTAACATTAACTAAATTTGGCATAAGAGCTGTAACTTTGAACTCTTAAGACAAAATTGGCTTTTAAAAATAAAAATGTTTGTTTTTAGAGCTCTATAGGTGGCTCAGGCGCTTTCTCTAAATTTGGTCGTAGAAGTCGTAGATTGCAAGCTAAAATTGTGGTGTTTTCGACGTAGTTACTTGGAATGGCAAGCCCAAAAACTTTCTAGAAGTAAAAAGAAAATCTCAAAAATATTCCTTAGTAGTTCGATTTTTAAACTCACCCTAATGGTGAACCACACTAGGTTGCCACTTCCCATTTGCAACTCTTCTGAAGATACCAAAACTCCAGATTAGCACAGTTCTTCGCAAAATCCATTTCGACTTAATTTTGCGATCATGACCACTGTGTATTGGTACCAAAAAGTTAAAAAAAATGTAAACGTCTGCTTGACTGTTGGGAATTTTCGGGAAATTTATGGATTTCCCAGGAAACGAGATTATTTCTCGGTAAACAAATCTGGGAAATTGTGTGAAGTCCAGTTTAGTTGGAAAACTTCTTTGTAAAATAGTTTACAGAGACAAAACATCGAATAAAGCCGAGAAAAAAATAATAAAGATCATTTGTTCAAGCCTTATCACTAGGTTAAGTGAATTTTCAAGATTTCACTTAAAACTAGAGGTGGGCAAAACCGCTCTTTTTTAGGAGCCGCTCATTTTCGTTCGCTTTTTAAAAAGAGCCGCTCTTTTGAACGGCTCTTTCGCTCATTTTGGTATGGTATGGTATGGTATGATTTTTAAAACTTTTTCACAATGGAATTATATAAACTATTAAAAAAAATACTATAAATGAGAAGATGTCCTTGGAAACCATTAATTAATTTTAAAACTGCGTTTATTTCTGCCAAAGTTGAACTAATGCTGACATATTATTTAGAAAAAATATTCTGTTGACTCTTTTCTACATTCTGATTTGATCGATAAAGTCTATAAACGCTGAAGTTTATTCGGGCAAGAGGATTCATATTTTTCACTCAAATCTCTAAGCTGATAATAATTTGATAATAATTTTCAAGTTAAGCAATTTGAAATGCTCAAATTTGAATTCGGGAAATACTTTAATGTACGATCAGTATAATGAAAAGTTTCTTAACTACACCCAAAGGAAAAATATATCTCAAAATCTGCAACAGTGGATTTGCTGCAAAAAATGTTATATTTTATAACATTTTTTGCAGCAAGCCCATAGATCATTTTTGCCCGCGTGTAAACACGTCAGCGATCTGCAGTTCTCACCAACACATAGAATGCTGGCGCGTCCCCGAGCAACAATCTAGAGAGAACATTATGTTCGCGCTCTGTCCCTCACCATTCATTAAGCGTCCATGGCGCGGTGGTAGCGTGTCGGATCAGCAACCTAGAAGTTGATGGTTCAATCCTCGTTCTGTTAAGGTTTTTTTTTTCTGCAATACAATCAATCTGCCGTCGGTAATGTCGATAATTGTCGGTAACGGGCAAAAATGTCATACCCCTATATCGCAAAAAATGCATGAGGACAGTTTTCATGCAGATTCTGATATACTTTCATGCTGCCATGCATCAAAATCATGCGACCGCCGGTTGGGTGTATGTTTAAAAATTTAGAATTTAAAAAAGTAGGAAATTGAAATATGAGCTTGGCAAATATTAAGTGATTTTCAAATATTGACATCAATGATATTGAGAGTCTTTCAATATATTTTGATGAGAAAGTTGCTATAGACACTCCAATGAAATATGACGATTCAGCTCTGAAAATGACGAGAAATAGCCCCACATTACCATGCCATTTTTATCTTAAAGTACTTCAAAAAGTACACCAAGGGATTTTTTTCAGATTTTTAACACTACAATTGGTTGGAAATTCAATAAATTATATTAATAACAAGTTTAAAAATTATTCCATCTAGTAACGGTTCTTTCAAATGATCGGAGTTTCAAAAAGAACCGCGGTTCTTTTTTTGTGAGCCATGGATCGTTCGCTCTTTTTAATGAGCCGGCTCTTTGAGCAGCTCGCTCTTTTTTTGCCCACCTCTACTTAAAACCAATACTTAAAAATAATCAATTTTCAAATATTTTATAAATATGGATTCAAGTATATATTTGATATGTTTTCAATTGAAAAACGTGGTATTTACTTTTTGAACTCTTGAAATATTTATGCTAAAAATTTAAATTTTCATTGAAAAATCAGTTTGATTTGTGTTTTGAAACAATTTTATTTTTGCTAAAATACAGCATTTTCTATTAAATTTAGTATTTTAAAGCTTGAACATTTTGAAATTCGGAACAACAGATTGACAATTCCCGTAGCACTCCGGAATTCATATTTGAAGGCTTTATTAATATTATCAAAATTAATAAAGCATTAATGGATACTTTTTTCCTCAATAGATATATGATTATTCTCGGTAAAAATTTGAATTTTCATTTGGACATACTTATACTATAAATACTTTGATTTTTTCAAAATACTTTGAAATTTAGAGTAAATTTGAAATTGAAATTCTCTTGGAATAAAATATTTTAAGATAATGGTCCACTAGGTCACTAGGCCTACTTATAACCCGATTTATTTAAGTTTTTTGAAATTATTTATTTTATGTGCTTTCAAGATACCATAAACACAATATATTTGATAGGCTTCTATTTTTTTGACAAATTATTTAAATTTTTTAATAAAAATGATAATGTTATTGTTGTTCATAATAGAAATTAAATTTACGGGGTTAAATTTTGAAAATCATTGAATATTTCTTTATTAAGGGCAAGTTCATCTACAACTAACATTAAAAAAAAATTAACGTTAATGAAAAGTACAGAGTACAGAGTATATGTATTTTAAAGAATTTAAAAAATAAAGGATGTGTGTTTGGTTGCTTAATTATAATTTCTAATATAATTATTAATTTTTATATTCCAGATAAAACTCTGGAGTTTCAGTGTCTGTCGCGGGTGACCATGAACGGCCATCATCAACGACGACCAACTTTTTCAAAACCTTTATTCGTACAATTGCGATAACTCGTGATGTTTTTAAACAAACCCCTTTTGTTTATATATCAGGAGCGGCCGTGGCTGACTGGTTACGGTGTTCGCTTTGTAAGCGAATGGTTCTGGGTTCGATGCCCATCTGCTCCCAACGAGAAAGTTAAGAACACATAAAAATTTGAAATGATGAATATGAACGAAAAATCAAAGTCGCTCGAGGCGGGGTTCGATCCTCCGTCCTTTGGATTGGTAAGCAAAAAATGCTAACCACTAGGCCATGACGACTTGGTGAGCGTGAACTGGAATTAGGAATACTGTTACAGAGAGCGAGTTGTGGCGCTATAACCACGGCAAATAGTGTCCAGGGCATTCGTGGAAATACAATGTCCCATCCCAGAGGGTCCCGGAGTACCAAACCTTCTTAGCATGGTGCTCCCAACGAATACAACCAAAAAATCTCGGAGCGTATGGTGGTGTGTCCCCACGCTTCTTTCTCCCCTGTCGATTCAGAATTGTGTTGTTGTTCGAACACTCAGTGCTCAAGCTCAACCCAATAGGGACGTGGCGTTACATCGTGCTGCCACCTGGTTTTTTAAGCGCAAGAGTGTAAAAGTGCTGAGTCATCGTCTAAAAATAGACGGCGTCCTATCTCGCCCAGCAAAATGAAGTCGATAAAGTAGTCGGTTTCGATGAGCAAAAGTGGAAAACGTGGTCTAAAAATAGCGACGCCATCCCCCTATTACGAGTCATCTCTGCGATACGGCTTTACGCAGTAGGCCTGGCCGCTTTAACGCTTGTGATGTTTCAATGCATTCTAATGCAATGGCGCACTACAGATGTTAATAAATGACAAGAAGAGTGCTAGGCGTCATCTAACCTAAGGCACTCTCCAGGATCCCTTCGAAAGATTGGCTGCGCTAGGGTCTGATTAGATTAGATTAGAAACCCCTTTTGTTTATATATCAATTTTTTTGTAATTGTCTGTTCTACAACTTTGTAGAATAATATTACAATCTAAAAAATAACCCTGCAAAGTTAGAAAAAAACACGAAAGTTTAAAATGAAAATTTTTGTTCAAAATGAAAAAAATTACAAAATGAAAAAAATTTAGATGATTATCGTGTGAGCAGCAGCGCCGGGAGGATGGATTTTTGTGGCGTTCTTTTTGTGCTGTATTCGTGATCGTGTTCATATCATGCATGCGGTGAGGGGGGTCATTGTGCTAATGAATATTAATGCGCGTCATTATCGTGTGAGCAGCAGCGCCGAGAAAATGGATTTTTGTGGCGTTCTTTTTGTGCTGTATTCGTGATCGTGTTCATATCATGCATGCGGTGAGGGGGGTCATTGTGCTAATGAATATTAATGCGCGTCATTATCGTGTGAGCAGCAGCGCCGAGAAAATGGATTTTTGTGGCGTTCTTTTTGTGCTGTATTCGTGATCGTGTTCATATCATGCATGCGGTGAGGGGGGTCATTGTGCTAATGAATATTAATGCGCGTCATTATCGTGTGAGCAGCAGCGCCGAGAAAATGGATTTTTGTGGCGTTCTTTTTGTGCTGTATTCGTGATCGTGTTCATATCATGCATGCGGTGAGGGGGGTCATTGTGCTAATGAATATTATTGCGCGTCATTATCGTGTGAGCAGCAGCGCCGGGAGGATGGATTTTTGTGGCGTTCTTTTTGTGCTGTATTCGTGATCGTGTTCATATCATGCATGCGGTGAGGGGGGTCATTGTGCTAATGAATATTATTGCGCGTCATTATCGTGTGAGCAGCAGCGCCGGGAAGATGGATTTTTGTGGCGTTCTTTTTGTGCTGTATTCGTGATCGTGTTCATATCATGCATGCGGTGAGGGGGGTCATTGTGCTAATGAATATTATTGCGCGTCATTATCGTGTGAGCAGCAGCGCCGGGAGGATGGATTTTTGTGGCGTTCTTTTTGTGCTGTATTCGTGATCGTGTTCATGTCGAATTATGTGGAAGGTGCGAAGCCGCGTGTTAGGATACTTGTGTCTTTGTTGTTTTATCTATGTTTCTATCTGGAGTATTGGTTTTAAAATTATTTTCATTTTTTACAGCTTCCTGGAATTATTTTAAATCAAATGTCTACATGTAAATTTGTCTACTCACTATATGATTTATTTAAATGTTCATATTATTCCTTATCCTATTCCTTTCCTGTAATATACCATCTCCTCATACCATATATGATCAAATTGCTTAAATTAATGAAACTTTCTAAAACAGCATGGGAACCATCTGGAGCATTTATATTTTAAATAACTGTTTTATTTTACAGCTTCCTGGAATCATCTTGATTGTATTTATTATATTTATTATATTTATTTTATTTACTATATTTATTATATTTATTAATTATCATTATTACAAAACTATATGCTTATTAGATAATACACTACAGACTCACATTTACACTTACAAACATTCAAATCATTAAATACATTACGCACTCAACCATTTTCATCGGCCCGATGAAATCCCCCTAACCCCCATTCCAAACCTCCCAAAAATATTCCGTTCACTTTTAAAAGTCGCATGGGTTCCCTGCACTTTTGCCACTAGTGAACAACAAAAACATCCCCTCCCAAATCCCCACGGGACTGTATGGGCGTAGCCTTGGAGCACAGTGTGGAAATTTACGTTCTTAGATATTCTTGGTTGTACCGGGCAGCAATCAAATTGTCTAAGAATATTGAATTGACCATTGTGGCACCCCCTACAGCGTGGTGCAGACCCGTTATGCTATGCTATGCTATGCTATGCTAAAATGAAAAAAATGTAGATTTGAAAAGTACATTAAATTTTCCTTAAAATGACATGTTCCAGAAATTTTTACAGTTGAATAACGGAATATGGCATAGTTTTAAAAAAATGTTTTTTTTCGATGAAAAATACGCTTTTTCGGAATTTTGAGTACACCATCAAATCGGGCGTCTAATTTTACATAAAAGTCCCTTTGACACCAAATTTCTATCTCATTACCGTTTCAGGCTGCAAATTATTGAAAAACACCTCTTTTTTCGCATGTTCAAAAATGGAAGGGGTCGTACCGCCCCTCCGTCACGAGATATCAAAAAACGGACCTCGGATTCGTGATCAGGGACAAAAGTTACCCCTTAGGACAAAGTTTCACGCAAATCAAAGAGGGGTCGGGTCAACTGCTGCTGTGTGAGTTGACGGAGAATTACCCTTATATAATTTATTTGAGCTATATAATTTTCAAATATATGTCACCTACCCTTCGAAACACCCTATTTCGACAATCGACACTGCAAACAACAACAACACCTCGCCGTGTAGTTTCCCTTGCTCCATTTTTCGATGATGCCGCCACCGCATTCGAGTACGCTCCCCAAATACGTGCAACACCATACCCCGGGACACGACACGGAAAATTTGCTGGGAAAACCAAAGATTCGGGGGAACTGGGACACTAAAAATACACACAAACATCATCGCTCGCTCAGCCCGAGATCGATCTGTGTGAGCAGCGCCGATTTGCTGGCATTTCTGGGAGGTAGTTGTGGTGGTGCATCTCGGACATTTTCCAACTGAAGATTTTTCCTTTGCTCGTAAAACAACATTCTTCGCAGAGCATCATTAATTATGGCCGGCCCAGTATCGATTGCAATCTCACGTTGCAAAAGTGAATCATAAAGCGATTAAAGATGTTTGAAAAGAGGAAAACGGAAAATCTTCCCTCTGGACACTTCGAGAGTGGTAACAGCTCGTTAGAAGATTACGAAGGGGGCATATTTCATTCAACCCCGGCCGGCCATTATAGCTCGATGTTGCTCTCTGATTTCGAATCACATCTGCTGATGTCTTGCGTTTTCTGTAGACGATGAATCACTGTTCGGGGCTGGCATGGCGTATGCAATTCATCGAGTCGTGTAACAACGTTTTCAATGGTCGAAGCGAAGAAAATTCCTCAGACGAGGGCCTACGCACCAACATTGCTGTGTGAAAAGCCCAGAGCCAGAGGAAAAATCGTTGACCATTGAAGATGTCATATTGAAAAAAGTTGTAATTCTAAAAAAGATCTATCCAATTCTGAAAAATAAAACTTCTGAATATTATACAATTTGTTAGGAAAAATTTGCTAGACATCAAACATTACGTATCAGAAAGCAATTTAGTCCCATTTACGTTGTTACGTCCCTTTTAACTGTTATGCTGTGTACTGTGGACACACTTTCAACTTGGTGTTGGTAAAATCGTGTTGAAAATTTCACCTGAGTCAAGACTCTTGCCGGTGCTCTGTTTGTGAGGGGAGAGTTTTTATATTGCGTATGCGGAATCTGGTGCCAACTTGCGTGGTCGCCGGCTTTGAGGAAGATGATTTCATTGAACATTGAGTGCAAATGATGTGAGTAGATATCAATTCAAAAAATGTTAAGCCTCTATTTTTTTGCAACTCCGTCGTGAAACTTCTTACTTTTCCTGTCATTCTTGAACGACGAAATAGCCTACTTTTCTGTACCAAAAATAACAGAATCGAATAGCAACACTTTTCCAAAAAATGCCGAAAAGTTCTACTTTTCAGCACTGAAATAGGTGCTGAAAAGTTGAACTTTTCAGCACTTGTTTTGAAAAGTAACACTTTTTAACATTTTTTTGATTTAAACGATTTATTGCTATTTCGTCGTTCAAAAATGGAAAAGTAAGTAGTTATACGACGGAATTGCAAAACTACTATTTAGGCACTTGTAAAAGAGCATTTTACGTTCACAAAAGGTGATTAAAAGGTTGTTTTCTAGCCTCAAACTAAATTATTTGGAGTTTTTCATGATATTTCAAAGTTGAATGTAAAAAAGGCAGGTATTTGCCAAATTTAATTAATTGCTTAATTCAAAATTCTCAAAATTGTTTCAAACACCTTTTGAACATCGAAGACATTAACATTATTAACATTTACAAAAAAAAAATTTGTCTAATTTTCGTAAAAATTAACTCTACTGGGCTTCGAATTTTTGGTAATGTAAAACTACTCTAAAATGTGCATTTTCGAATCCAGGGATCCCGGAATATATATAAAATGGTAATTAGTTATTACTAATTACAACAATTTTTCAATAAATTTAATAAAATAATAAAGCTTAATATCATAGATTTGGTTGATAACCATAAACTGGTGATAATCAATATAATCTGAACATATACTGCAGTTTAGACAGCTTAAATGCATTTAAATTTTTTGTTTTTTTTTTTATGAATTTTGATGTGCCACATCAACCACATTTTTTATCCAATGTGATTCAAATGAAAAAAAATCACTCAAAAAAAATTCTTGATTTTCAAAAACATATTATGTTGAAGTCTTTGATAACGTCGAAAAACAAATGTAGAAAATTAAAATAAAAAAAAAATGTATTAAAACTTTATTCTCAATTAAGAATTTAGTTTCTTCCAAAAAATATTTTTCATATTATCTTGTATCATCATTTAAGTCACTAATCAATCTTAAGTAAATGTTTTATCCAATTGTTTCAAAAAGTATCAAAAATACATAAGAAAATATTTTTGAAATATATTTTCTATGTAATTCTAAGCAAGGAGATTTCAAAAAAGTGTCCACGTGGTTTATGGATGGTCCCAAAACAAGGATAAAAAAAACTAATATTTTCGGTTGGATGAATTTACACCATCCTTAATTCTAAGCACAAAAAATACCATTAAAAAATTCAAAAATAAAAAAAATATATATTTTGAGAAATCAAGTTCTGAAACAAGAAGTCACTTGAAAAACGGGACAATGGTTTGTCTCAAGATTATTATTTTCTAAACATGTATTTGTTGGTAGGTTGATGTACTAATTTTGGAAAAAGATTTTTCAACGGTGTTCAAATTCACCATCACTAGGGTTGCTGCCATAGTTTTTCTGAAAAATAAAATCAATGTTTTTATAAAGTTTGCTTAGTCTATAAGCTTTTGAAAAAAGCATATTAATTTCAGTTAAACTTTGTTAAAACTTGTGAAAACCAGTTTTATTTAAAAAAATATCGATTAAAATTGCATTTTAATCCAACTCAAAGGACGAATCAAACGTTTTAAATTTTTTATGAAATTTGTATAAAAATTTACAAATATTTTTTTCGAGTTGTGTTTCAAACGCACATAAAGTTAGTTATTAACCATCTAGTTTTATCTTCCTCACAGAAAAAAATAAAACAATCTCAAAATACATTCCGTTTTCCGATACAAACTTATTATCATTGAGAAAATAATGAGAATTTGAGAATATTAAAATAATCCAATTATTCATTTTTTTTTCTATTTAAATTGCAAATATTTTTCAAAATTTATGTAACTCCCACTTCCTCCTTCAAAATCGATCCGAAATATCAAGGGACAAAAAAAAAGGCGTTAGTACTACAAAATGTTTTTTTTTCGGCGAAATTTAGATATTTCGAAAACTAATGATTGAAAAAACAACAAGACAGTTATACAATGCATTTTAAAAACTTTTTTCAGTCTTATGTTGATACCATGGCTTGTTATTAAAATTTTTATACTTTTTATTTTATTTTTTTGACTCCCTAGTAATGAAAATAACTTGTTTTGACATGGTTTAATCCGATTAAAATAATAAATAAAATCAAGAAATTTTTTTTTTTAAATTGCTCTCTATATTGCTATAAATATTTTCAACCTAAATTCCTTTTTTGAAATTCAATTTATTTTTGATTTGTACATTTATTAATTGAAATTTTTATTCAAAATAAGCTTCAATTTTCACCCACAGTCCCACGCCCTAAGTCACCATCTGAGAAATTACAAACTGAGCACAAACTTAGCAAGAAAAACACTGCCGCCACCGGTCCAACTCAACTACGCCGGCTGACGACAGCCACCGACTCAACAACAAGAGGTACAAGAAGAGTGTGCGCGCCGCCAAGTGATCACAGTCCGCAATGCCGGCAAGAACATGCGAAATCCTACAAGTCTCGCGACCAGTCGACGCATCCACTCATGTACCGAAAGGTGTCCAAAAATAGAGTCCTCCACAGAGCGCGATCGCGCGCGCATGGTTCGCGGGAAAATTTATTGAGGCATATTTCTCAACAACCACAGTCTCTCTCTTGGATTGCGCTCTCTCTCTCTCGTGAAATTCGTCACGCACGATCTCGTGACATGGTTGTAGCTGAGCACTGGAAATGCCGGCACGAATCTACCTCGTTGCAGCGGGGTTTGGCCCTGATCACGATCGCTCACCACGATCGCGAATCTCAAATCTTGTGAATTTCACGAAACTGTCTTAGTCCGTAGGTGTCTGCCGTTCGAGTTGGATCGTTGCGTGAATTTTCCTAACCTCACTCTCTGTTGAGAAGAAATTTTGAAATTTTTGCCTTTCAGTGTGTTGGTGCGCGAGAAAAGAAAAGAATTTCAGGAAGGAATTTGCGCGTGTGTACTTCTCACGCCGGTGTTGGTGCGAGACTTCGAGATCGTCGTGAAGAAGGAAAAATTTTCACGTTGCCGCAGAGCGGCAGTGAATTTCGTGCGGAAAAGGCATTTCTGGGAATCGATCGCGCGGGAGTGAAGTTTTCTGGCAAAAGTGAGCAAAATGTCGGACCTCGAGGAAATCGGTGACATGAGCAATTTCGATGCCTGGCTGGAGAAGGACTTCCTGAGCAAGATCAGCCGGCTGGAGACGGAGTGCGAGGACGCGCGGGAAAAGATCAAAACGCTGGACAAGGATCTGCGCAAGAAGACGATCGAGTGTGACATTTTGAGGGCGAAGGTGGGTAAGCTGGAGACGGTTCCGTCGAACAATGCAGCGTCCAACGAGAAGATCGAGAACCTGGAGAAGGAGCTGAAGCGGAAGACGATGGAGTTGGACATTTTGCGGTCGAAGTTGTCGAACTCGGAGACTAAAACAGAGGGATCGAACGATCTGGTGGAGCGGGTGAAGCAGCTGGAGAAGGAGCTGAAGAAGCGAATCATCGAGAACGGTATTCTGCGCGGAAAGCTTACGGACATTGAGACGGAACCGCCCACGCCGGAAGCGCAGGAAAAGCTCGACGAGCTGGTGCGGGGTTTGCAGCGAACCGAGAGTGTGGTGATGAAGGAGAAGATCAAGGAGTTGGAGGGAGACCACGAGGTTTCGGAGCGAACGGGCGAACTCGAGCGGGAGCTCAAGAAGAAGAGCATCGAGAGTGACATCCTGCGGTCGAAGCTGAAGCAGTTTGAGAACTCTCCCGGTTCGAACACGGACTCGAACGATCGGATTAGGGAGTTGGAGAAGCAGGTGCGAAAGTACCAGATTGAGGCTGATATCCTGAGGGGCAAGGTCACCTCGATGGAGAGCGACGCAGCAAATCGGGATGAGGATGAGTCAAACGATAAAATCGAGGAGCTGGAGAAGGGACTGCAGCGAAGCACCACCGAAGGAAACATGCTACGGGCCAAGATGAGGATGTTTGAGACTGACGCTACGGCTGCCCACGATTCGAGCAGCGAGAAGATCGAGGAGCTGAAACGTGGACTGAAGAAAAGCACAACCGAGAGCCACATCTTGCGCTCGAAGCTGTCCGAGATGGAGAACAAGCAGACCGCAAGCGGTGCCAGCTCGTACAAAATCGAAAACCTCGAGCAGGAGCTCAAGAAGAAGGTCATCGAGAACGATATTCTTCGATCGAAGGTCGATCAGCTGGAGCGAGTTCCGCTGGCGGACAGCCCCGCAAACGCCAAGGTCGAGGAGCTCCAGAAGGAGGTGCGCAAGCTGAAGATCGAGAATGACATACTGCGATCGAAGCTTAACACAGCGGAAGAGGAACCGAGCGATTCGCAGGAATCCACCGATCGCATCTCCGAGCTGGAGAACTCGCTCAAGAAGCGCTCCATCGAGACTGACATTCTGCGGGCCAAGGTCGTCCAGCTGGAGTGCGAACTATCCCCAAGCAAAAACTTCAACGAGCGCATCGAAGACCTCGAAAGCGAGATGAAGAAGAAGCTGCTCGAGAACGACATCCTCAAGTCCAAAGTCTCCCAGCTGGAAAGCGAGGTGCTCAAGCACCAGTTCGAAGGAAACAAAAAGGGTGAAACCCAAGAAATAAAGAAGCTCAAAGAAAAGCACGAGGAGGTGCTCACCAAGGCGAAGGAACTGCTCTTCGAGCGCACCAAAACCGTCAAAACGCAAGAGATGCAAATCAAAGCGCTCCAGAACCAGATCGAAAACATCAAGGAGGTCGTCACCATCACCAAGGACATGCTGAACATCCGGAACATGGAGCACGAGCAGCTGCAGACGCGCTTCGAGAACATCGACACCCGGATGCAAGCGGAGCGCGAACAGCAAACGCTGCTGGAGAAGAAGCTGGCGGCCTCGCTTAAAGCGTACAACGATCTGAAGGACGAGTACACGAAGCAGGTGGAACTGTTCAAGGTTAGTTCGGCTGTCAGCCTGAAGCTGCATGCGTGTCGTTGTCGTTTTGTCTGAAAATCCCTAGCCGTTCGCGTTTGTTCATGACACATCCGGAAATGACCCAAAATGACCGAGAATGGACGCAACTTTTGACGTGAGGGGGATGACACTCGCTTGTTTTTCCTTTTTATTTGACTTTTACACACGATTGAAAATGGGCGCAAAATTGGCGGGGGTGGTTCATGGCTTGCTTCGAGCTTGCTCGCTCCGTGAAAGCAGTTTCGGTCAATTGAAGAGGGGTGGAGTGAAAGTGTGTGTGTGATGATTTACAAAATAATGACACGGTGATGGTGACCGCGTTAAAAAGTACTTCCGGGAAAATGGATCGAATTGGATGTGAACGTGGGAGGTGTGTTTTTTTTTCGTGGAGGTGTTGATGCGTGTTTTTATTTTTATTTTTGATGGTTGCAATTATTTTTAATGGAGGTCGCATCGAATGGGAAACCGAACCTGTTTATGCGCATGGGTTGAAAAACATTTCAAGTTGCTCACCTGAAAAGAGAAAAAAGAAAATAGACTGTTAAAAAATGAATCTCGTTTATGTTGATCATTTTGAACATGACGTTATTGTTTTATTCTTGTCTTGATTATACGGATTTTTGGATTATTTAAATATGTTGAATGAGATCGATTTTTATTTTGTAATTTTGTCCAGACTCCAGTTTCGATTATCCGAAGTTCGATTATCCGAAGGTTTGTATAGGACTTCGAATAATCGAATCACGAACATAAAAAAATGTTTTCGTATTTTTTTGTTTTCTTGTTTTTAACATAACATTTGAGTTTTACGACCCCATTTTAGTCAAATTTAAGTTTATAAATGCCTATTAAAAATAAAATGCATTTTTTCCATATTGCATCACGGCCATTTTGGCCGCCATCTTGGATTTAAAAATTCAAAATCATTTTAGCGTAGTTCAGGAGTCATACTAAAGCTTGACAATCAAAAATTAGAAAACGAAAAAAAAAATATATTTTTTCATGATTCGATTATCCGAAGTGATTTTTTCCAAGGCCTTAGGATAATCGAGTCTGGACTGTAAAGCTAATACAAATTTATTTTCAAAGGTTTTCTTTTCCCTCCTCTTCAAAATTATATTAGAAAATCAGGGACCAAAAACATTTTCAATTTTTTTATTTCAAAAGCTGCAAACAATCAATTATTAAGAAATATGTTCTAACGTTTATTTGAGTATTTTAAATAAAAAATGCACAGATATTAGATATTTAACAAAATTTATTATTTCAACACCGATCAAAAAAATTAGTTCCACTCTTTTAAAAAATCTATTAAATTTATTAACATTTTGCCAGCATTTAGTTTTGAAAATTCGACATTAAATTTTAAATAAATTTTGAGAAAACAAAACACTTTACAATGTAAAACTAATCATTTAATAGATTCTTGGATGTTTTTAAAGAATTTTATAAATGGACTTATTTTTAATAATTTTGATCATTATATTTGAGTGTTTTTGGTTCTGTGAAAATACATTTTCATTTATTCAAAATAGTGTAAAAACAATATTAATTTTGCTATTCCTTGTTCAATCAACAACCATTCCATTGAGACATTTTGAGACAAAACAAACAAAATATTTTTTCAGGCGACCCCAATTATGCTGAATATAATAAACGCAGGAAAATCTATTTCAAATGATGTTAGATTTGAAGGTGCACTTTTGGATTATTTTTCCATTTCTTTTTTTCAAAACATATTCAAGTCTTTGTTAAACGATTTACGATTAAAAGTAAGCAGTCTTTTCCAAATTTTATGATATTTTCGAAAAAATATTTTAAATTTGTTGGAATCAACACTAACATTTCAAAAGAGCGAGAAATGTTAGTCTCAATTTCAAAATTTTCAAAAAAAAAAAATCTCGAGAGTATCCTAAAATTTCACAAATTTTGGAAGAGACTTAAAAATTAAAATTAAAGACCGAGCCACTTAGCCTAGTGGTAACGCTTCCGCCTCGTAAGCGGTAGATCGGGGTTCAAATCCCGGCTCGGACCAACACAACTGGTGATCTATTCCCTTCTGGATTCGATTGCTTAGTAAAGGGAAGGTAGTGTATCGTCACAAACTGGACCTTATCACGACACCTTAGGGAGGCGACCTATGGAATGTTAACATTACCCTAAAACATGTTAACATTAGTTGAGTGAAAAACTGCCACTGAATCCGCTTTGTAAATGCCGGCCCCGATACTCTTCACGGGTGTTCCCCTCAGGAACTGGGAAAGATTTACTTACTTAAAAAATTAAAATTTTCTTGTTTCTTTTCTTCTATGCACCCCTAAGGCAATTGCATTCAAAATTTTCTGATCTTTTCGAAAAAAAAATATTTTTTGGGATTTCAGGAATGGAAAATTATAGACACTATTTAAAAATGCTACATCTTGAAAACGGTTCTTTGAAAAAAACTTTTGAGTACATTTCGACAGTAAATTTGATTTTACATTAAAAACTGAAGTCAAACATTTTTTTGACTAAAATTTCTTTTTTTTTTCAAAAAAAAAAAAACATTTAAAAAAATCATAACTCGGCGGCAACATTTTTGTCCAAACTTCTTTATGGCTCAAAGGTTGCGGTTTTTGTCTCCTTAAACATATAAAAAAAATTAAAGCATACGGATTTTTGGTTAATTATGTTTTTGTGATGAAAAGTTAACTTAAAAATCTATAAAACAAGCTTTTATGTGAATAATTCTCATCAATACCCTTAACTTTTCTGAAGATAACAAATCGATCAGAAAATTCCTCCAAAAATTACAGATTTTCGAATATTTATGTACCATTATTGAATTGACAGCTGTCTATACTGCCCATTTTCGCATAAATGTCCCATATGCAAAAACAGCAAGCTGAAAAAAATGCATTTGAAGTTTGTCCCACACATAAGGCTACGTGTTAAGTTTTCACGAAAAAACTGGATTTCCTCCTGATTTCTAGAACAAAGTACTGGATGTTATAGGCTCTTTAGAAAGAGCACACGATTTTGAACCAAACTGCATCAATAACTCAAAAGTGATGAAAATGCATATGGGACATTTATGCGATCATGGGCAGTATATTGTATTGAAACTTATATAGGTGATCAAATGACACAAAATGGGTTCTTTCATGAACATGGAATGTCATGAACGTTTGTTCACGATTTTGAGAACAAATTTTTCTCTGTGTAGTTAAAAAATGAACAATAATATCAATAAGTAATGGTTCAATTGAAGTAATCAAATTAATTTGCATAATTTTTATACTGAATTTCAGACTACCAAAGTCATCCCAAATTTCAAAGTCTCAATTTACATATACAATTACTAGGTTTAGTGATTTTTCACGCTTGAAAAATGAAAATTTCACGGGGACCTCAATTTCGAAACACAAAATTTCACGCAAATTTCGCGGATCGAGAAAAAAGTTAAACTAACTTTCAAAATCTTATGTTTAAATCACAAAAACTACTTTTTATGCTTTATTATACATTATTCTTCAATAAAATACAAAAAATTCACTAAATTTGAACGTAACAAAAAAAAAATCCTCCTAATTTCCAAAAAAGTTTCAACCTGGTTTATGGATGAGCTCTATATATTTTTTGAAACAAAATGTAGGGCATACGTATTCTCAATTACTGAACTGCTTAACTGCTTAAAAGTTTTCGCTTATTTGCTTCTGTTTTATCATTTAAAATTTTAAAAGAATTAATTGATTTGTTTTCATTTCCATGTGCTATGTGAAGAATCAAATTCGATGCATTTCAAAGCACAAAACCAATATAATTTTTTGAGAAAAGCGCAAGATAAAAACTGCACCCGAAAACACAACACACACCAAACATTCCATGATGGACTATCCCCTTCGAATGCCACATCCAGCTTTTACTACAAACTACTTCCTCCACACAACGGTTCAATTGATTTTCCCATGATGTTTTCTTGCTCCCTTTGCCCACCGTTTGGCACTATATATAAAACACGTTCAGCAGGTCAGGATTCAATCCACTTCTGCTGCTGAGCTACCGGGAAGAAAACTTTGTGTTTCAAAATTAGATCCCCCGATTCCCGTTGCTTCTTGCTTCACACGGAAGGGGAGAAGTTCGAGCGCTGCTGCAACTTGTTTCTTCATTTCTACACCACTTTTAATCATTGGAGTAGCAACTCACCCTACCACCGACTGCTTCGTACTTAAAAATAGGTCAATCCCGTTTTCCACTGTTTCTTCTCATTTATTTTGTCTTATTGTTTCAACGCTTTTCCTTTGCCCGCCCGGTTTTTCCCGTCGCTTTTGTTTCGTGCCGTTCTTTTCTGCTTCGTTGTTCTTACTTTTTTATACTCTTATTATTTAAGCATCTTTTTTACTCTCATTTGTTACTGAAAAAAAAAAACTATAACACTCTATCGCTTTTTATATCTCTTTTTTTCTTTTTCATTCTCTGTTTCGCTCTTTCACAGACGGTGCAACTAGCTGGCTCGAAACAAAAGAAATAGGTGGTAGACTCCTGCTCCTCCTTCCCCTTCCGGGAGAGGAAAGTTGGGCCAAGAGTTTTCCTCTCATCCCCCTCACCCCACGTTGTATTCTACAAGCACTAAAACTGATGCACATTTTCTCTAAATTCACGCACACTAACACAGAGAAGACACGGCTTACGAAATATACGTTATGTAGTTGGACGGAACAGGACCGGGAAGATGACGAGAAGAAGACACATTCTGACTTTTCCAACCATTTCCATCCTCTTTTCTTCTCCTCTCCTCACCACCCCAAAAAAAAGTCGCACAAATCGTTGTGTTTATTTATCCCCCCCTTCTCCAAACCACCTAATAATCACACGTGTAACCATAACCCAACTCGTTTTTCTTGGAGTCAGCTGAAAACTGCCGGTGTTGATTAGAAACTAGACAGTAAGGTAATGATCATCACGTTTGTTTGTGTGTGTTACTGTTTCAATCTCTGGAATTTTCTGTTTCCTTTCTTCCCTAACATTTTCCTCCCCGGTAACCTAATTAGTAGGATGCGTGATTTTGTGTGTGTGCTTTGTTTACATTTTGATCTCGAATCACGAGCGTCGAGGCATGTCATAGATTCCCGCAGCTGGGATGGAGGGAGGGAATCAGTATACAGTAACTGTGTACAGTTTTGTGACCAAATAAAATAGAACGACATTTATTCATTTAAAAGTTTTTTTTTTATTTTAAACAAATTTGTTTATTTTTATATAGGGAGTTTAGATCGAATGAAACAAAATAATTCTTTTGTGTATTTTAAAAAATATTCAAAAAATATGATTAATGAACCATTTGCAAAAGCAGGAGAAAAAGTTAAACGAGCAATGCTTTTTTGAAAATATGTTGGATCGTTTGTAATTTTTTGAAGTTTTTAGGTCATGGTTTATTCTTAATGGCTTATTGATAAAAAAAAACATAGGATATACCAAAATACATAATTATAATTTAAACAATTAACACGAGACAAAAACAAATAAGGGATTTAAGATAAAATAGTTTTGTCAGCTTCAATCGATAGGGTACAAAAGTCTATCGTCCATGAATATTAAGAGATTTTTTCCTATGAATTTTCCTTGTTCAAAATTTCGGATTGTAAAGATTGATCTATAGTCAAATCCAAAAGCAAATCCTATTATTTTCTTTAGTTAAAAATGCAAAAACTGATGAAAAGTGTATTTATTTTCAATTGAACTAATTTTGTACAAAATGATCAAAAATGAAATCGTGGAAAAAAATTAGGCTGTACAGGGATTCCATTCGATTCGATAAAAAAAAATCGCCAAAGAAATCAAGAACTGATAAAATTTTAGAAAATTTATGGGTTGGTAGTTTTACTTGTTTTTTGTGTATTTTTTTAAAATGTCATTTTTTTAGGCTTTGGCTGCGTTTTTATTAACATTTCCTATATTTCAAGGAAAAAGAAGTATGCAGTATTTTTTGTAGTGTCCCAGACTATGTCTCTACGCATTTTTTACAATTTAAATGATAATGGTGCCATTTTATCGCAGAATATGTGAAAACAAGCAAAAAATTGAAAAAGTGAATGTAAAAATATTTAAAAAATTAGATAGGCGAAATGTAACTATACAAGGTGGTACAGTAGGTCAAATATTACCAAAAACAAAAATAAACTAAACAAGATAAATGCAAATTAAAAAACTAAAAATGAAACAAGAAAAACATAAAACAAGAGAAGTACAGTTTTTCGTTGAACAAAAATTGCTCGATATGACCTTCGGGAAAAATAAAATTTTCGAAAAAAAAAATTGGTAGTAGAGGGTTAAAAAATTGATTATAGTAAAATCTAAGCAGAATAAGTTAATTATAAGGAAGTTCAAATTATACTTTTGTTAAAATTATAAATGTTTTTTTTTTCAATAAGGAACACTTGTCAAAAAACTGTTTCATCAATACAAAAAAGGTTTTTGTATAATTTTCCTCCGATTTCTATACTGCCCATGATCGCATAAATGTCCCATATGCATTTTCATCACTTTTGAGTTATTGATGCAGTTTGGTTCAAAATCGTGTGCTCTTTCAAAAGAGCCTATAACATCCAGTACTTTGTTCTAGAAATCAGGAGGAAATCCAGTTTTTTCGTGAAAACTTAACACGTAGCCTTATGTGTGGGACAAACTTCAAATGCGTTTTTCTCAGCTTGCTGTTTTTGCATATGGGACATTTATGTGAACATGGGCAGTATAAGTTGGTGAACTTTCTACATCTTCTTTAAAATGATAATTAAAGGAACCTCACAATTGATATAAAATCACTCCAGATTGAAAAGTATAGAAGATTAAAATAAAAATAATATCAAAATCATTTTTATTTTAACAAAAATTATGTCTTAACTTAATCTAAGAAAACAGACAATTCACTAACTTAAAAAACTCTTTTTCATATTTTCGTCATTTAAAAAAATCTATTTTTAAAGCTAGAAGAAGCTCCAAGGATTTTTTTTTAACTTTGGCATAAAAAGTGCATAATAAAGATTCTAAAGTTAACTAATTCAAAGTTCAATTGAAAATCATCATTTACAATACTTATTTAAAATTTTCCATAGGACGAATCAAAATTTCAGGGATTTCTTTACAAAAGTGAAACACGGAACGGTTATTGTGAATAATTTTGTAATATTATATATTACTATCACTAATAATTTAGTCCATTTCAATAAATTATAATTGTTTTTGTTTGTCAGTGCCATGATTAAAATGTTTGTTGGTTTTTAATCAGAGGTATAAAAAAATAGATTTTTTTTTATTGAAATGGAGCAGATAAGAAAGTAAACTTGATCGTATGGTTTTTTCACACTTTTGATTTTTCAGTTTTTTTTTGATAAAATAAAAAGCATGATTGATTTAAATTTTTTTTATTTTACTTGTTTATCTTTGTTACTAAATTGTGGATAATGTCATATCTTTTTTTTATTGTTATTATAGGTGTACTTTTCAATTCTTGTCAGACTCGACGGAAAACAGCTTTGACTTTTTTTTAATTATGCTTATAAAAATTATCGATTTTATTTTAATTTTTGAATACTCTTGGTTACAAACAATTATAAATTCAATAGAACTGAACATAAAGAACTTGTTTCAACATTAAGAGTTAATCAAAAATTATGTTATGCTTGTTTTATTATAAATTTGATATCATTTTTCAACCTAATTTCTTTGAAAATTTAAGGAAATTACTGGGAAATATCATGCACCAATATTGCAAACAGATTTAAAGTTGATTTTGAACAAATTGAATAAGTAAACCAGGTTGATATTAAAAGACGAAGTAACATTAACGGTGCACATCAACCAGAGCTTTTGCACCCAGATTTTTGTTACAGACTTTTTGGTATCTTCAAAACTACGGGAACTATCTATATAATTTTCTATTCATCCCCTAAGTTACTATTTTCATACAGATTTATAGCAAAATTTGTCAATTTTTATAGTCCAATTATTTCAGGATTGGGTTCGTAAGTTTAACAATTCTAGAATAAGAATGTGTACCTTTAAGGGTGCACAGCAACTTCCTTGTTGTTGTCTTCTTATTCCAAAATTGTCAAACTTACGGACCCAATCCTGCAACAATGTGATTGTAAAAATAGTCAAACTTTGTTGTAAATTACTTTGTGGACAGTACTTTAGGGGATGAATAAAAAAATATTTCGATAGTACCCGTAGTTTTGGAGATACTAAAATGTCTGTAACAAAAATCTGGGTGCAACAGCTCGGTTTGATGTGCACCGTTAATGGGTTTAAGATTTTGTTGCAAAAAGGTAAATATAGATTGAATAAAAAATTAAATGGCTTGGAACCATATTGAACCTAGTAAAGAACTATTCAAAGTACTTCAAGCAGTAGTTTTCAATCAATTTTGAAAAGTTTAAATCTATAATAAGGGAAACATTGATAAAATGCATTATTTCAATACTTTCAAAGTGTCATGTTTTTCTCAAAATAAGTTAATTAAAACTAAGAACAATTAGTATTAGTTTCTTTGTTAAAAGTTGTACTTTGTGAACTCGAAAATATATATTCAGATGGCATTTTTCAATATAACATTTTTGAAATATTCTGCAAAATTGTTTTTGTGGCCACACAAATTTGTATTTTTATGTAAAATCAATTCCTTACGAAATTTGAACGAGCATGGAACTTTTTATTTAAAAAATTAAATACATGTTATTGAAATTAAATCAACTCAGTTGAACAAACATTTATTTTCAAAATTCTATACAAACAATAAAAGTAAACTTACTCATGGTCAATTTGAAATAATCATTTTAATTTAAACTTTTTATGCTGAAATATGTAAGAAACACAGTGACTATCAAAGTCGCCCAAAGGTCAAAGGTTTTATAAATAATAATTTTCACAGAAACGAATTACCAACGAAATTTAAATCTTATCAATGTCATGCCGGGTTATGGTATTAAATTACAATAACAAATATATGCTCGAAGTGTCCAGTGTCAATTAAATTTTAAAGGATGACGCCATAATAAAATTAAGTATAAGTTTTAAACTTTTGCGGGATATTTGATAAAGTTAGTTGAAAATCACTATTTTGTATGAAATATAAAGTTTCTCCATGAATATGTATTTTTTTTGTTGCTGTTTTTAAAGTGTGGACCAACTTTTTTGGGGTTCATGATTTGGTTTCATTCAAATTGCTTTAAAACCTCCATCGAATATATGACCACCTTCCCCCCCAGGCTGCTCCGATCCCGAAACCAACCTCCCTCACACCCCCTTTCCACGCCCACCCCCTCGGAACCGTGCCTCTGTTGCAACTAAGAAAAAGCCCTCTCCGTCCGCTTGCTCTCCTTGCAGGACATCCAGAAAACCTACACCGAAAAGATCGAACTCATCAAGGAGGAAGCCGAGCAGGTCCGGAACGGTCGAAAGTAACGGAGGCGGCAATGGCAACGGCAACGGCAACTCTGGCCATCCCCGGCTGGTGGCCTACCATCAACATCCGGACGAGCTGCGATCGGGGGGGCACGGGTTTGCCCTGAAAGAAGATTCCCCGGGACCGGAGGAGCCCCACTGCTGCTGCTGCTGTAATCCGTCGTGAGTTATGGACCAAACATTCAAGAAGGTTAAAAAAGAGGAAGAAATCGTGTGAACATGACATCAAACTGAGGAAAACGAAAAGTTAGAAAAAGAAAAAGGTGACGTGATTTGTTAAAAATGTTAATCAGTTAGGCAGTTTCCTTTAAACATACTAATCAAAATGCAACGCAGACCATAATGAGTTTAATATTAGTGAAATGTTATAAGAGTAATCTAAAATATCGTAAAATGTACTGCAAAGTTGGCGTCAACTTGTTTTATATTTTTTTATAAACCTACTACTCTCTCTATGAAATTCAGCTGGATATTGAGAAATAAAAACTTAATCAAATTAGGTGTGGTTTTATTTAAACAATACTTAATCACTATGATAAAATATTGCACAACTCCATTCCTCAGAAAAACAAAACAGCATGAATTTGTATTTGCAAATGTGAGTTCATTTTCCAGCAATCGTTAATCCCCATCAGAAACGGTGCTGCTTTTCCCCCCGGTTTATCCCCGCCGTTATTAGCAACCAACGTCAAGTGCAAGAATAAACTCATAAAACAATGCTGCTCATCCAGCGAGAGGAGGCAGCTTAGCAGCATCTACTATTACACTCCCTAGCAGTGAGCAAGGAGCAAGCAAAAGACAGCTAGCAGTGCAAATAATATGAATTTTAATATCCCTCTCCCTGGGCAAACCTGCCAGGACGATAACGAGAAACATACCAGGCCAAAGCATAAGCAAAAGACACCTCCCCTCGTCGCGAGAAGTTGGCGCAAACGATACCAAGATCGCGTTGCATAAATTCTCATTTCTGTGTTTGAAATGAATAGTGCAAGTGCATGCTGGTTGGATGTTTTCATGTTTTTTGTGCTTTTTTGCTTGTTGAGAAAATAAAAAATAAACACGGGGAGTGTACCAAAAATGATTCCTATATTGCCATGTTTTTGCGACAAACAAAGAATGATGAGGAAATGGCATAAGGACCGCATTGTAGTGTGACTTTGATTTAGGGTTGCACTGAATAATGTATGGAGTTGAAGAAAAAAATGTCTAGAACTAAGAAATGGTTATTTAACAACAATAAAAATCTTAAGTTTTCATGATAACACAAAAAAATCATACAGTTAAATAAAGGATTAAGAAGGCTTTTAACTCATAGCCCGATTGGATACTAAAATATGCAAAATCAATTTGTTTCGTTATAACTGTACAATCCCTTGAATATTTTGGATTTTTACTAAGGCATGTTTTTCAATGAAGTATAGCTCAAAACCATGAATAGATAGACATTTAGTGTTAATGTTATTTTTATGTTAAATTGAAAAAAAAAACGTGTTTTTCATTATAAAAGGCTAACAAATAAAATGTAATAACCTCAAGAGGTCAAAGCTAAACATTATTTTCATGGTTTTGTAATTTGTTGTTTTATTGGCTATGATAGTTAGTTTGTATATACTGTGCAAAAGATCTTGTGCATCTTTAAAAATATCTGAGTTGGCAGTTTTTTTAAAAAAAAGCTTGCTCTAGAGCCCCCACAAAATATTTCAATGGACCATGCAAAATGTTGGAAAAGAGCCCTTGCTGCTGATTTTTTTATGTAAATTTTCTCAAACAAATACACCTTGGCTGATTATGACAAGAAAAACAAAACCCTTCATATATAAACAAGGTATTTTTCACAAAATACCAGAATTTTATGAAAGAATTTTTTTTAAGAAATGATTGTTGACCTTTTTTTTATTTTTACCTTTTAACACAAACATGTTCTTTATGATATTTTTTTCGTAGAGTTCAGCAAATTTCGTATAAAAGTGGCCCTTTAGACATCTTTTGTGTCATTTGCATTTATTGAATATAGATCAATTCTTCCAAGAATGAGAAATTTTTTTTTCATTTTAAAATTTCGTGTTTTTTATAACTTTGCAGGGTTATTTTTTATACTCTAAAAAATAACCCTGCAAAGTTAGAAAAAACACGAAATTTTAAAATGAAAAAACAATTTCTCATTCTTGGAAGAATTGATCTATATTCAATAAATGCAAATGACACAAAAGATGTCTAAAGGGCCACTTTTATACGAAATTTGCTGAACTCTACGAAAAAAATATCATAAAGAACATGTTTGTGTTAAAAGGTAAATAAAAAAGGTCAACAATCATTTCTTAAAAAATTCTTTCATAAAATTCTGGTATTTTGTGAAAAATACCTTGTTTATATATGAAGGGTTTTGTTTTTCTTGTCATAATCAGCCAAGGTGTATTTGTTTGAGAAAATTTACATAAAAAAATCAGCAGCAAGGGCTCTTTTCCAACATTTTGCATGGTCAATTGAAATATTTTGTAAAATAAGTTTTTGAGCAGACAATTACAAAAATTTTGATATATAAATATAAGGTGTTTGCTTATAAACGTCACGAGTTATCGCAATTTTACGAAAAAAAAGTTTTGAAAATGTTGGTCGTCGTTGATCATGGCCGTTCATCGTCACCTGCGACAGACACGGACGACGAAACAAAGAGAAGCGCTAAAAGTAACTTTTTCAAAGTTTTTTTTTTTTTCGTAAAGTCACGGTAACTCATGATGTTTTTAAGCAAACCCCTTATGTTTATATTTCAATTTTTTTGTAATTGCCTGCTCTACAACTTTGTAGAACATTATTATACTCTTAAAAAATAACCCTGAGAAGTTAGAAAAAACACGAAATTTTACAATGAAAAATTTTGTTTTCAATGAAAAAATGACCATTCTGGGTCAATGTAGATTCGAAAAGAACATTAAATTTCCCTTAAAATGACATGTTCCAAAAAAATTGACAGTCGAATAACGGAAAATGACAGAGTTTATAAAACATTTTTAGTTGTTCTTTCAATGAAAAAAACTTTTTTTTCGGAATTCTGAGAACGCCATCATATCGGGCATACAATTCTTCATAAAAGTCCCTTAGACACCAAATTTCTATCTCCTCACCGTTTCAGGCTGCAAGTTTTTGAAAAACACCTCTTTTTTCGCATGTTCAAAAATGAAAGGGGTCGTACCGCCCCTCCGTCACGAGATTTCAAAAAACGGACCTCGGATTCGTGATCAGGGACAAAAGTTACCCCTTAGGACAAAGTTTCACGCAAATCGAAGAGGGGTCGGGGCAACTTTTCCCGATTTCGTGTGAGTTGGTAGAGAATTACCCATAACCTAAAGAAGCAAATTTACAGGAAATTTCCAGGTCTTTGAAAAAAATATCTGAGATGGTCAAGCTAGACATTGACATATATTGGTTAAAAAAACACACACAAAAATAATAGATAAATGGTTCTCTACAATTTTGCGGATCGGCTTCTCTTTGTATAATATATTTTGATTTGGAAACTTTGTCACATAGGGAATGTAAAAAAAGCAATTTTGCACCATTCGTTTATCCATACAAGTCTCTATAAAATTATGGGGGCAGGTCATGTATGTATGTAAATGTATGAAATTCTGTATCCTGAGAAGGGATTTTATGATCGATTTGATGTCTTCGGAAAAGTTGTAGGTTATGATTATTACTTTTCCAAAAAAAAATTGAACACTGAAAAAATCGATATTTTTATTTAACTGTTTCTCACTAAAAGTTTAATTCTCAAAATACGTATTATTTAATTATACAATTTTTTTAATTTGTTTAAGGGCACTCACAAATATATTTTCTGAGCCACAGTGCAAGATGGTGCAAAATCTGGTTTGGGACATTAAAATTTTTGAAAAATCGTGTTTTTTGAAAAATATCGAAAACCTGGACAATTTTTTTTATTGAAAACCACTTTTTGAAGCAAAATTAAATATGCAATCGAAAAGTATAATTAAATTATTTTGATAATGTGTACCGTTTTCAAGTTATAGCTTCTTTTAAGTGTAAATTTTAGATTTCTTTTCGTATTTTTGCATCTTAAAAATAATTCTTGAAAGAAAAGCACATCTGAAAAAAAATATTTTGAAAAGTTGAGAAAATTTCCTGCAAATATCTCTCTGAAACTTTTTGAATCGGACAATTAGTTTCTAAAATACTGCCTCACAAAGAATTCCGATGATCCGACGAAAATTAGTTTTTTAAAGTGTTACCGAATCAGCCTGTAATTTTCAACTGCGTTTTTCGGAAACTAGGATAAATGGCTCAATAGGAAGTGATAGTTTTGCAAAATAAGTTGTTTAAAGAGTGAAAATCAGCTAATTGGATGGAGATACGAGCGAGTGCTTAACCTACCAACATACACTCAAAAAAAATGAGTTCGCGTAAACGTGAACAGAGTTCATGCCACCGGGAACCAGTAAGAAAACTGTTCACTTTCATGGTGCAATGCACTTTAAAAGTTGAACAGTTTTCTTCCTGGTTCCCGGTGGCATGAACTCTGTTCACGTTTACGCGAACTCATTTTTTTGAGTGTACGTAAATTTCCCCTATTGGTCCGATTTTCAATGGCAATAAATAAAACTTTTCTGAAACTTACTGATCTTTTCAATAGTAATATTTCAAAAAAAAAGGGGTTTAAACTATAACACAAGAAAAATTATCCATGTGAAGAAATTTACCAAAGTAAAACATGATTTTTAAATTTTGGAAAAACGAATGATGCCAAATTATTTCTTTTGACAAAAATTGCATCCAAATAAAAAAAAATCAAACTTTAAAATCGCGAAAAAAAAATGCCGAAATAAAAGAAAACTACCCAGGTATACCGTCATCAGGGGAGATTCTCAAAAAAGTGTCCACGTGGTTCATGAATAGTCCCTTCACTACGACTACCTTATTTTTACATTCTACTTTCGTTCGTTTCACACACAAACGAATGAGTGCTACACAAATTCATTCACACAGTCATTGACTTCCCTCTATAGAAATACATTCGCTCAGAGAACGGTCGTTTGACACTCTACCGATATTCTGATCATCTCTCCCATGACCGCATTCAAATTAAAGCGACGAAAAACGAGAGAAAGAGCACGATATCTCGTTCTGGCGGCTGCTTGAGTGGTGCTAATTTTTCGATCGTTTCATCTTTGTGTTTTCGTTCACCGATCGTCGCCAAGCAATGACGTTCATAATAGGCGCTGTGTGTGAGCGATCAAATTCCGTATTCGGAAATGATCGCTTGCTGAAAGTTCTTTCAAATAGCGGAAATATACCCTTTCTAATCAAACACCTATCTTCGTCATATGAAGAGTTTGATGCTCGATTAAAGCTCCGAAAATACTATTTGGGCTATAAACATACCAGCAACAGCTCCGCCTCATGTAAGCACGCAAATTTATGCCATTTACTGGCCAAAATGATCAAGTTTAATGCACTTTTGATCATAATTTCTATTTTGCGAGACCATTTCTCATCATTTTGGTGGCACACACATCCACACGCAAGATGAGAGGTTAACTGCTTAAAAAAAAAAAAAAAAAAAAAAAAACGAAAGTCGCCATCAATGACCGATTCTTTCGTGACGGGACAACGTTTGTACGCATATGTTTTCAGTTTTTTGCTGTTAACTTTAAAATCTGTGGGAAAAGGTACCAATATTTATACAAATTTGGAAAGTACATTAAATTTCCAATAAGATTCACTCCAGCAAATATTTAAAAACACAAAGTTTGAGTCAAGTGAGATACAAATGTAGCGTGACGGGACAACATCGTACTATTGGATCATTTTGATTTTTATACACAAAAGTGAAGAACTCTGCTCTCCTAGTAAGTGTTTGAAAAACCTTTTCTACAGTTGTTTCTAAATTGAAAAACGAAGATTTTGCTTCCTGGACCACCCAATTTCGTCAAATTTTGTTGATTTGACAGGTACTTCTTTTCGTGACGGGACAACGCAGATATTTTGCAAAAGAGGGTTTTGCTCGCGTTGTCCCGTCACGAAATGAAGCAATTGTGAAAATCTCTACTGACTAGTCAACTTTAATTAATTTAGGGTCGCTGATCTCGAATATGACTCCTAGAATACTCCAAAGTATTCAGGGAATGTGCAATCCAAGATGGCGGCCAATATGGCGGTGCTAGAATATTCGATATTTTATGAAGAAATGTTACCGGCAATGAGCAGGTCAAATTCAACATAGGGTTGCTGAACTCGAATATGAGCCCTAGAACATTTCAAAATACTCAGGGAATGTGAAATCCAAGATGGCGGCCAATATGGCGAAGCTAGAAATTTTGATTTTTTTTTCAGATGTGTAACATGCAATCAACGGTTCAAATTCAACTAATTTGGGGTCGCTGAACTTGAATATGTGCCATAGAATACTCCAAAGTACTCAGGGAATGTGCAATCCAAGATGGCGGCCAATATGGCGAAGCTAAAAAAAGATATATTTTTTTCAGATATGTAACCGGCAATCACGGATCAAATTTAACTTATTTGGGATCGCTGAACTTTAATATGAGCCATATAATACTACAAAGTACTAAGGTAATTTGCAATCCAACATGGCGGCCAATATGGCGAAGCTAGAAAATTTGATTTTTTTTCAGGGTTGTAACAGGCAATCAACTAGTCAAATTTAACTAATTTGGGGTCGCTGAACTTGAATATAAGCCATATAATACTCCAAAGTACTCAGGGAATGTGCAATCCAAGATGGCGGCCAATATGGCGAAGCTAGAAAATTGAATTGCATTCCCTGAGTACTTATTTATTTATTTGTCACCGTATTTGGCAATATGCCGCACAGACTGTTCCAAGGACTTTACAATATTCTAAGGATATTCGAGTTCAGCATCCCCAAATTAATTAAATTTGACCTGTTGGCTGCCTGTTACATTTCTGTATAAAAAATTCCAATATTCTATGTTCGCCATCTTGGCCGCCATCTTGGATTGTACATTTCCTGAGTACTTTGGAGTATTATATGGTTCATATTCGAGTTCAGCGACCCCAAATTAGTTATATTTGACTAGTTGATTGAACTTAAAAATCCTTTTATGGTGGTTTTTGCATTCAGCCGCCATATTAGACGCCATCTTGAATATCTCGCTTCCCTTTGAGACTCAGGAAAATCAACAGACAAATTTGGATTCAGGAGGGTCGATTTAGTCTAGATCGATCAAAAACTGGCCTGTTACACAATTTGCTTCTAGACACGACAAATGAGCATCTTTTTTTGAATTCGTGCCTTGACCAAAAAATTGGCGTGACGGGACAACGCAAACTTGCGTCAGTCGTAACTCTGGTTCCTTTTGACCAATTTTCGATTTCTAATAAGCATATTAACGGATTTTTCAAGTACGAAGAGAATCCAAAATATGATGCAAATCCGATTTCAAGAACGATTGCAAATTAAACAATTGTCATTTTTCGTGACGGGACAACGCTTCTATATACCCCCTTTTTAAATGTACTGTATAATTTTATACCTACAGAATCTGCTTTTGTCAATAAGAGGGCTTATAAAAGAGTCATTTTACTATAAAATTCAGTTTAGAATGATTAAATATCTGCATTCCATCGATTGATTTGAGCAATTATTTAAAAAAGTTGGGAAAATTAAAAATTTTCAACGTTTATACATTTTACAACTTCTGCTCACAGATATGTTTAGAATAAGAACTTTGGTGTGGAAATATGTTTTTTGTGTCGTTCAAATAGTTGGAAAACATGGAAAATTATCAGAACCATCCAAAGTTCAACTTGAAAAAATGACTGCTTGGTAAACAAGTGCTAAGAATCGGTCCAATATCTTTTCACTTGCACTAACGTTTTTAAAGCGCATAAGATAGAAAAATTGCTTCCAACTGCCGGCAACATGTTCCGTTGCACATTAGTTAGTCACACACTTGAAAAATAATCCCGAAACATGTAAATAATCAGCAAGCGCCATCAAAAAACAAACGCTCCAAGTCTTTTGACGTTCGAATTTTGACGACCCATTCCAATCGAAGGCTGAAGAAAACCAGTGATGCCAGGAAACTTTCGCTATAAATGCTACTTTTCGAGAGTGTTCGCTTAAAATTTCATTAATTTTAGCAGCACTAAGCAGACCGAAAAGAGCGCTGGAAGAAAAAAAGAACTAAGCTGAAAATAGGAAAATTGACGTGGCCTATTGCACTCGACTGATTAGAATGCATTTGGGAATTATTTTTTTTGTAATGCTTGTAAAAGAATAGCATAATCTTTAGCAATAGTGAAAATAAACAGAAATGTTCAGAAAAAGTTGCTTTACTCGTTGGTGTACTTGGTTTTAGTAAATTTCAAGGAACACTCCATACATACCATACCAATCAGCTTAGAACACCATACGCGGTGCCCGTGCTGTATCAAGAAGGTTGTTCCATGTTGCTCGGTTCTGGGCTGCAGCTCGCCAGTCTCCTAGGTTGCAGATCTTTCTTAGGTCCGCCTCGATCTGATTACCCCATCGTGCACGCTGTGCTCCTGCTCTACGGCCTGTGCCACCATCCGGTCGCGCGCGGTCAAAGAGCATCCTGACAGGATGGTCTTCGTCCATCCTCGCGACATGGCCGGCCCACCTGAGCCTCCCGATTCTCGCCAGGGTGACGATTGTCGGTTCTCCCAGCAGCGCGTGCAGTTCGTGGTTCATGCGCCTTCGCCACTCGTTCTGAGCTGTACGTACTCCACCGTAGATCGTTCGCAGCACCTTCCGTTCGAAAACTCCAAGGGCTCGTTCGTCCTCTTGCCGCAGCGTCCAGGTCTCATGGCCATAGAGGGCAACCGGTCTAATCAGTGTCTTGTACAGGGTCAGCTTCGTGGCGCGTTGCACTCGATCAGATGTCAAGGTTTTCCGTAATCCAAAGTAGGCGCGATTCGCGGAGTGGATACGAGTCCGGATCTCTAAGCTGGTGTCGTTGTCGGCCGTTACCAGCGATCCCAAGTACACGAATTCGCTCACCTCCTCCAGCACATCGCCATCCACAGCTAAAGGGGTGAGTCTTGGGGGGTCAACGTCCTTTGAGCCCCTCCCTTTCATGTACTTTGTTTTCGTCGTATTCATGGCCAATCCAATTCGTCTTGCTTGCGTCTTTAAGGCGGTGTAAACCCTTTTCACCGTCTCTAGGTCTCTCGCTATAATGTCAATGTCGTCCGCATAAGCAAGAAGTTGGACTGTCCTGTTGCAAATCGTGCCTCTCGTGTCTATACCCGCTCTTCGCACAACTCCCTCAAGTCCGATGTTAAACAGCGCATTGGATAAGCCGTCACCTTGTCGTAACCCTTGGTGCGATTGGAAGGGGTCCGCTAGCTCCCCTGCCACTCGCACGTGACACATCACACGATCCAAGGTAGCCTTGATCAGCCGAGTCAGTTTGTCCGGAAATCCATTCTCGTGCATGATCTGCCATAGCTGTTCGCGGTCGACTGTATCGTAAGCTGCCTTGAAATCGATGAAGATGTGATGTGTGGGCACGTTGTACTCACGGCATTTCTCGAGGATCTGCCGGAGCGAGAAAATTTGGTCCGTGGTGGCCCGAGAGCCAGTAAACCCCGCTTGATAGGGGCCCACGAACCTCCGTGCGTACGGTGTCAGCAGACGGCAGAGGATCTGGGAGAGGATTTTATAGGCCGCGTTGATAAGCGTGATGCCGCGGTAGTTGCCGCAGTCCAGCTTATCGCCCTTTTTGTAGATGGGACACACGACACCATCCATCCATTCTTCTGGTAGTTTCTCCTCCCTCCAGATCTTAGAAATCACCAAGTGGATCGCCCTCGCCAACTGCTCTCCTCCATATTTGAAGAGCTCACCGGGTAACCGATCTTTACCGGCGGCCCTGTTGTTCTTCAGCTGCCTGATCTCCTTCTTCACCGTCTCCAGATCAGGTGCCGGGAACTGTTGGTCAGCAGCGGGCGATCCAAGTTGGGCTTCAGAGCCGTCTCCATGCGCTACATCGCCGTTGAGGTGCTCGTTGAAGAACTGCTGCCACCTGTTCAACACCTCGCCTTTGTCCATAAGAAGGTTTCCCTCGGCGTCCCGACAAGTGTTGGCTTGCGGTGCATAACCTTTGCGGGACCGGTTAACCTTCTCGTAGAACTTTCGCGTCTCGTTCTGCCGGAACAGCTGCTCCATTTCGGCGCGATCGCGATCTTCCAGCTGGCGCTTCTTGAGCTTGAAGACCGTTCTCTGCTGTTTCAGCGCTTGTTTGTATCTGACCACGTTCTCATCAGTTGCGGCTCTCAGCTTCACCGCGTAAGCTGCTTTCTTCTCGTCAAGTAGCCGCTGGCACTCCTCGTCGAACCAGCGCTGCTTTCCAACTCGGACCGTACTACCTAGCGCGGCTTCAGCGGCACTGCCGATGGCCGAGCAAATTCTGCTCCATCCATCGTTGAGCGAGGCAGCGCCGAGTTCCTCCTCCGTTGGCAGGCTCGCTTCCAGCTGCTGCACGTAGTGCTGAGCCGCAGCCGTGTCCTGCAGCCGCTCGGTGTTGAACGGCGGTGGGAGCCGGCTCCGTCGTCGGTGGTACGTCGTCGACAGTTTTGAGTGCATGCCAGATTATCCAGCATCATTCAAACACGACCGCTTATTAGGCTTAAAATGGGTATATTTCCCCTATTTAGCAGTCCCATTCAGTGACAGATCATTTTTCAAGCATATTTAGAATAAGCGAAAGTTTTTTTTTAAGTTGACAGTTGCTCAAATTGTGAGCAAATATAAACTTTCGAGAAATGCTAGTGAGAAAATAAAGGAACAAAATTAAATGATTTTATAAATTAGATATTGCTAGTTAGTCTGAACTGGTGAACTTTCTAGTAGACTAATGTAAACATAGTAAACCTGCTTCTGATGATTTCTAATTAGTTCATAGAGACAAAACCTGGAGGATCCCCCTGCCCTCCCCCCCCCCATCGTTCAACGAAACGGTATAATAATCCTTCTCCTTCAACAAACTTGGCTCGCGCACCTCAAGATGATGGCAAAGGTTTTTCCAGGGAAAACGAAAAATGCTGTGTAATTCCTCCGCCAATGTCAAACCCTCAGGATCAAACGATGACTTGGGGGGTGGTGGTGTAGTAAACACGCTGGAAATCCTTTCAAAGAAGGGAGTGAACGAAAAAAATTGCTGAACGATATTTTATTCATGCAGTACAAGCAACTCAGGATGTTCTCGTATTTATAATTTAAAATCATCTTCCTTTCGCGAAACAACGAATCAAGACGACGACGACGGATGACACCGTCATGTTCTTGGGGGTGGTGGCCTAGCTCGTGGTGACTGAACAAACCCCTGATGCCAAGATGGATGATGTCTGTTGCCGAGAGCGTCGTCGTGGGACACTTTGTTGTGAGTCACCGGGACAAGGTAATGAAGAAGCTCTTTCACTCGAGACTGATGGTGGTGGTGTGATGAGGAAAATTAAAGCTCGGATTAGTAGTTTTTCCTTCCAGTTTAGCTCTTGAGGGATGAAATTACAGGGACACAATGTTGGCAAAGTCTTCGTTTTTCTCAGTCGTTCGATCATACAGGTAGAACATCTTCGTAAATATGAACATCAAATCTGCTTCAGCTCAGCTTTAACCTACAACACTACCCTCAACTCGCTCCAACAACTTTTCAAAATGCGGTCGAAAGTTCGTTCACCCAATTCTCATAACTTACTTGGAGAGTTTCAAACCGCAAAAGTTTTAGCCCGGGCCAACTTTCCGCTCGTGGAAAACAACTGTTGTTGAGCATAACTTTCGCCCAGTTTCCAAGCTGAAAGAGTACAACTTCGGGGACCCAACCCGGGCTTCAGTATTCATCATCTCGGTTCCCCAAGTAACGCCGGCCGAAGGAAAATGATTAAGAAATCATGTCGCTCGGAAACCGGAGAGCTTCAAGTGCAACATAATAAGCAAGCCCCCCCACCAAGAACGGGAGGGAAAAGTTTTACTTCTACTCGGAAAAACAATGTCAAGTCCAAGATGGTTTATGTTTTCTTGCAGGGAGAATGGGGGTGCGGGGAAAACTCTTCCGACTTTTCGTTATGCATCGCTGATGAACAATGTTACTGGGGAAACTCGTGTCAGGAGGTCGGAATTGAAAATGGATGTTTCCTGAAGCGTTTCAGGGGAAAAAATCTTCAGCAAATTTAAAACAGATGGTTCGAGAGAACAATATGTAACACCTGCAAGATAAGACAGCATTATGTAACGAAAGCTTATGCTCCAATTGACGCAGTGGAAGAAACCATTTAAGCAGAAAATTACCTTCATCCCGGTGTCTGTGGCGTCACCCACGCTGAATAGGGATGAACTTCCGTTTAAGTTTCGCTCCACCTCCTTCTCCAGCATCCCTAATGAGCAATTTGAGCCAAACCACACACACAAAAAACACAGAGCTGCTATGTTTTGCACAAGAAATCTGCCAGGACTTGCCCTCAGGAGCATTACACAATTCAAAGCATTGTGGCAGAGTGCACAGTGAAAAATCAAATCAATTCTCAATTTTCCGAGATTTCGGTCATTCAATTTTTTTGTGTTTTTAATCTGGCTAAAATTTTTTTGGTGCCTTCGGTATGCCCAAAGATGCCATTTTGCATCATTAGCTTGTCCATATAATTTTCCATACAAATTTGGCAGCTGTCAATACAAAAATGATGTATGAAAGTTCAAAAATCTGTATCTTTTAAAGGATTTTTGGATCGATTTGGTGTCTTCGGCAAAGTTGTAGGTGAAAATAAATGATGCACGGTAAAAAGGGGGTGGTTTTTGATTTAACTTTTTGTTACTAAAAAATTGATTTGAAAAAATCATTATTTTTACAATTTTTTGATTTTTGATATGTTTTAGGAGACATCAAATGCTTGGAAATTTATGAATCTTTTCGAAAACAATATTTAAAAAAAAATAAAATCAAGACTATCATTCCAAAAGGGCATAATATTAAATGATTGGCCCTTATGAAATGTCAGTCTTGATTGAAAAAATTAAAATATTGTTTTCGAAAAGATCGAAAAATATCACGATTTTTTCACATTTTATCATTGAAAATCGGACCATTAGTTGCTATGATATCGACATTAGAAAATGGTGGGTTGTTTGGGTTAGACTTAGAAAACATCAATTTTCTAATCCTTTTTATGCAAATCAACTAAGGTTCGTATCAACAAAGTTCAAAAAGGCAAAATGTAGAGAATTTTCTCAGCTTTTCAAAAATATGTATTTTCACATGGGCACTTATTAAAAAAAAATGTATAACTGCGGCTATTTTCAAAAAAATTACCTAAAAATTAGGGCAGCGAATGACCAAGAAGGTTAAAGCTGCCAGAAATAAATGAATTAACAACAACAACTACCTAAAATGGCTTTAACTTGAAAACGGTGCACTTTATCAAAATTTCACTAGAGTACTTTTTGGTTGCAAATTCGATTTTACATCGAAAAATGAATTTGAAAAAGTTTTGCGACCAATATTCCGATTTTTGAAAAAATCAGTATTGATTCAAAAATTCATAACTCGGTCAAAGATTTTTTGCACAACTCAGAAATTTCTGAAAAGTTGGCATTTGATATACCCTAAATCAAAAAAAAAAAACAACAAAAATTAAAAATGTTTTTTTTTTCAAATCAAGTTTTAGTGACAAAGTGAAATAAAAATCACCAAAAATTCTTTCAAAAGATACAGACTTTTGAGTTTTCATATATCATTTTTGCATGGACATTTGCCAAATTTGTATGGAAAATTATATGGACAAACTATTGATGCAAAATGGCTTCTTTGGACATTCCGAATGCACTTAAAAAAGTTTAAACCGGATTAAAAAATACAAAAATTAAAATTAAAAAAAACAATGTCCGATTTCGTGGAGAATTGCTCATCAATAAAATCCATTTCAAAAATTCGGGAAGAATTTCACTAATCAATCAAACAAATCACAGAGAACTTTTTTTTATATTTAATTCACTTTATATCTACTCACTTTTTAACTGTGCAAAGTGATCGTATATGTGTATGTTTGTGTGTGTCCGCAACTGTGTATGTATCGTAACCGCAAGCTTTTCTCTGCTTTGTCCCTTCCCCCAAAGCCAAGCACAGGCAGCATCCCAGGTGAAAAATGACTTGAAGATGCGAATTTAATGAGCTGCGAGAGACAGCAAAGTGTTACGTGAATTGTGGCGTCCCAGAGCTGGGGCGCGTTCCCTCCACCGAAGAAAGTTGTCCCAAAGGTGGGACCTCTGTGTTTTGTGTGTGAGAGAGTGTACAGAGGGTATTTGAATGAGCAGGTGAGTTTTGAGGGGCAAATCAACCAAACAAGTCATACTTTAACAAAAAGTTTCATAATTTGAAAATTTCGATAATCCAAGAATTTAAGCAAAAAACAAAACTTGTAAATAAAATTATAAGATTTGTTTAAATTTCAAGTTGCCAGCCCAATCTTACCCCACACTCTAAAGCTTGTGAGTGGTATAAATTTGGAGTGTTCCCCCGAGGAAAAGCTTCACCGTGTTGTGAACATTTACTGGGAGAGCTTGCCCCTACCCAGCCCCAAAAAAGGTTGACACACGTGGACTATGATGGTGAAGAGGAGTAAGAGAAACGAGAGAGAGAGAGAGGGTAATGTTTTATTGTCCTGATGAATGTGACCTGGTTTTATTTTGCTGTGTTTTTTTTTCTTTTCCTGGTAGTACTTGGCACTTTTTGGGTGGTGTGTTTATTTTCCACCGCCGGGTTGGGTTTGTTGTTTTTATTTTACTCGCGGTAATGAAAAGGACCCGACGTTAATGCGCGCGAAAGTTTAATTTGCAGCTTTTTGGGAAGCGCAATGTATGTGGGCTTTGAAATGAGTCTCGGGAGATCAAATCCGGGTTGCACAAGATTTTACAAATTAAATATTTTTACAAACTTGTCTTGCAATACGCTGAGCATGGTAATTCTTTTTTCGATAATCATGTAGAGATTATGTCTCTCTACTCTGGGAAAAGTCGAGGAAGAAGAAAAGTGGAGTTTATACAATTGAACAAATTAAATTACATCCCAAGAATTCAGCATTTTAATGAATAAAGTATTTAAAAATGCATTATACAAAAGTACAGTTGTTTTGCAATAGTTAGTTACCCTCTGATTTTTCGAGCCAAAATTGAGAAGGGAGCCGACCCAAGTAACATTTTTTTCCAAGAGTTCTACAAGAGATCTTCAAGATAGCTACAGCATAGCAGTTTGGACCGCGATAGGATAAAACTCACTTCAAACTTTAATTTTGATAATGAAACTTTGTTCTAACATTCCCATTGTCAAATGATGGCTTGTGGAAATGTGAAAAAGGTTTATTTTTATGTATTTTAATGTTGGAAAAATGCTTTTAAGCAAAACTAACTTATTATATGGTATTGTTTAAAAAATGCTAAATAGATATTTTTTTTAAATAAATTAGTTTCAAAGTTTGAGCAAATCAACTAAAGATTGCATTTTTTTTAGAATCATATGTTCAATACTCTCCTAAATTTATTTATTTTTTAATCACGTCTACGGTACCAGATTTTTAATTATTCTGAACTCTGGCACCAAAACATTATTTTATTCCCCTTAACCTTATTTAAAAAAAATCTAAAATAAAACAACATATTTCAGCTTTTGCCGAGTTTCTTTTTCTGAAAACGTTTAGTTATAACCTATCATTTTGTCGAAGACATAAAAATGATCAGAAAATCACTTCTCAAGATACCAAATTTCCGAATATTCTCACTTTTTTGTTGTAAATAATATTGAGACTTGTATAGAAAAACTTATGATGAGCAATTCCAGCCTAAAACAGGTATTTTTTGGGTACTTTTTTCTCGACCCTCTCCGATTTCAATGAAACTTTATAGACATGTTACCCTAGGCATATATAAGCCATTTTTGTGTATATGGAGCCAGTTACACTCGATAATGACATTTGAGAAGGGCGTAAGTGTTTTAAATATTTTTGTATTTCGTAATTTAAATATTGCTGTATCTCGAAGCCGTTGCATCGTATCAAAAAGTGGTCAGAGACAAACTTGTAGGAAATTTGACGGGCTTTCCGAAAAAAATACACTGAAAGAAAAAAACACTCAACATTTATGAGATTTTTTGATTTTAATGTTTAAAAGTCAAATTTGAAGGTGAGCCCACGATTTTTTTTCGTTCAAAATTTTTTTGAAAATAGCCTAAGATGTTACAAAAAGACTCACGAAAAATGCAGGATGGAGCAACTCACCTAAAAAAATACAAAAATCATTTACTGAAGCTGTTTTTTTGAAAAGTGCTCTAAACGTCAAAATTTTCAAAAACCGAACACGAGAAGGCCATACATCCAATTTAAATGTGGTAAAAGACAAACTTATGGGAAATTGGACGAGCTTTCCGGTAAAAATATTTTCGAGACTGAAAAATCAAGTCTGTCATATAGAAATTGCCAAAAACCATCAAAAAACCTATTTTTTCAACATTCTTATTTTTAAAACCGCTGTAACTTCACAAGGATTTAACTACGACAATGGTCAATATGGAGATTTTTATGTAAAATTGTCTGGAGAATCGACTCTCGTGTTCGGTTTTTGAAAATTTTGACGTTTAGAGCACTTTTCAAAAAAACAGCTTCAGTAAATGATTTTTGTATTTTTTTAGGTGAGTTGCTCCATCCTGCATTTTTCGTGAGTCTTTTTGTAACATCTTAGGCTATTTTCACAAAAATTTTGAACGAAAAAAAATCGTGAGCTCACCTTCAAATTTGACTTTTAAACATTAAAATCAAAAAATCTCATAAATGTTGAGTGTTTTTTTCTTTCAGTGTATGTTTTTCGGAAAGCCCGTCAAATTTCCTACAAGTTTGTCTTTGAACACTTTTTGATACGATGTAACGGCTTCGAGATACAGCAATATTTAAATTACGAATTACAAAAATATTTAAAACACTTTCGCCCTTCTCAAATGTCTTTATCGAGTGTAACTGGCTCCATATACACAAAAATGGCTTATATAGGCCTAGGATAACATGTCTACAAAGTTTCATTGAAATCGGAGAGGGTCGGGTACAACCGATTCCCTATTTGACATGGAATTGCTCTGATGCAAAAATACTTTTTTTGGCAAAGGCAATACATGAAGTAATAAATGATCCAAAGAAAAAAATACTAATATACAATTTTAGAGCATTACTCATTTTCAAAAATATGTATTCAGCATTCTTTTAAGCAAGCGCATTTGCAGCGATTCCACTGCAACCCAACTGGATCCAGATCAAAAGTGTTCCGATTTGGCTCAAATTTGGTGTGGGAGTCTTGTGCCAAATAATCAGAACCGTAAAATAGGGTGGTTAAAAAAAACTGTTTTAAATGTTTTTGTTTTTTTTTTTGCAAAAAACATTTTTTTTTTCAAAAAATACATGGAACGGCTTCACCAATTTTAGCAAGCCACGTTGCAATAGAAAGGTGATAAGTTGGACTGTTACAAAGACATCGATGCATCTGTGCTCTCTTGTACTAAGCTAGCTTGGATTTCCTATCTGTTAGCAAAAGAGATCACAGAAGCATCGTCATTTAAAAAAAAATAGCTGAATACACTTACAAATTCTAAGAAACATGTACATACAAGTACATTTTCTGGAAACGCATGATGATTTATGTTCAATTGTTCGATTTCTCAGAATTCTGTTAATACACCCAACTGGCAGTCGCATGATTGTGATGCATGGCGGCATGAAAGTATATCAGAATCTGCATGAAATCTGTCCTCATGCATTTTTTGCGATATAGGAGTATGACATTTTTGCCCGTCACCGACAATTATCGACATTACCGACGGCTTTTTGATTGTATTTCACAAAAAAAAACCCATAACAGAACGAGGATTGAACCACCAACTTCTTGGTTATTGATCCGACACGCTACCACCGCGCCATAGACGCTTGATGAAATGTGAGTGAAAGAGAACCAACATATTCTTCTCTATGGAGTGTTGCTCGGGGACGGGCCAGCATTATATGTGTTGGTGAGAACTGCAGATCGCTGACATGTTTACACGCGGGCAAAAATGATCTACAAGCTTGCTGCAAAAAATGAAATAAAATGTGACATTTTCTGTTGCAAATTTTGAGATATATTTTTCCTTTGGGTGTAGCTATGTAATTCAATGAAATCTAATTTAATATGGTTACAATAAACAAATTTTCTCTTTTTTTTTAAATAAACAGAAATTCGACCGTTTTGTTTGCAAAATACCTCAAAACTGCTTCCTCCTGATTTCATTTATAACTGAAAGATTCCATTGTATTATGACAATTCAAATGCATTCTCAACCTTCTTCCTCCGAAAAACCATCATGTCAAGAGTGAGTTTTCCGTTTAATTTCCCGCACTACACGTCATCCGTCCTCAAAAACAAAGACCGTGCCTGTCACCTCGGACCACTTTTGCCAACATGCCTGGCACCGGGCACAATTGCACTCTTTCCAGATAGAGCCAGCAGCATAAATCATAATTAGCTCGCTGACGTCGACGGACGTCTCGTGAAAAGCCAAGGTCGGTGTGCCAACTACATAAACACATCATATCCTTTCTTTCTGTTTTTTTTTACCGCTCTTATCACTTAATTTTCCCGTAGCACACCTTGCACGTGGTGGTAAAAAGCACACACACACACACGTGGCGTGCTGGCTGTGCACGACATTGTTGGGTGTGTGTGTGTGCGCGCCATGAAAAATTAAGTACCTCAAATACAGAACTGCCTCAGTTGCAGCTTTGCTTGCATGGGAAGGGAAGGGAGGGGAGAAATGGTCGGAAAATGTAAAAAGTTTCGCAATTTCCCAGCTCGTTTCGTTTTTGTCTGTATGCTTTGCTCCTCGATGGGAAAAATTTGCCAAGAATTTTCCTCGCAGCGTTATATGCTTTTTTGAGTGTCACGCACGGAGGGAAATTAGCACAAAACGTGACGAACTCGCATGACACACTTACGCACGAAGGGACATCAAAGAGTTGTTACGTTGACTTTTGAAACTTTGGTTATCAAATTTTGAAGTATTTAGAAAGAAGTTGCATAATGCTTTGGTAAATTTGGCATTTTTATGCTTCGTTTCTTTCTTTAAAATATTCCTTAAATTCTACGTTGGCCCTCTCGGTTGCTTAACAAACAATGTTCACCTTCAAAAGCCGCACAATTTTCAGCAGGTAAATACCACCGAAATGGCCACCGCCGAAAACCCTCAAAAATTTGTCATAAAATGAGCACAGAAAACAGTGAAACCAAGCACACAAACACACACACACCCTCACTCACCAACAAAGGGCAATAAATGTAGCGACAAAAATACATAATTCTGCTACCGAAAAAAAAACAACAAGCATAAGAAGAAGACCACCTCCAACCGACAGTCACTGCGAAAATGCTGAAGAGGGCCATAAAAAGTGCCAACATAAGCAGCATCGGCAGGATTCAGCTCGGTGAGTTTTTCCTTTTGTTTGTTTTTCACCGATGGTGTTGTTGTTGTTGTTGTCACAGGAGGGGGGATGGAGGGAGGTGTCCTTGTTGGCTTTCACTATCTTTGGGCTTACACACCGGTCGTCCTTATGTTGCGCTTTTTTGCTCCGAGTCACTGCCAGACAGAGAGGGATTTGTTGCGCAATAAAATTCATAACTTCTGCTAAGGCTTTGTATGATGTTTGAGTAAAAATATTTTTCCAAATCATTAAATTTACTGTTTGAGTTTGAGGCTAGTAGAAATTTTATTAAAATTTTTTGTCCCTCGATTCTGGTCGAGGTCCATCGAAAGATGAATATGAAAAATCAATCAATATTGGGTAATTCTCCACCAACTCACACAGCAGTTGCCCCGACCCCTCTTCAATTTGCGTGAAACTTTATCCTAAGGGGTAATTTTTGTCCCTAATCACGAATCCGAGGTCCGTTTTTTGATTTGTCGTGATGGAGGGGCGGTACGACCCCTTCAATTTTTTAACATGCGAAAAAGAGGTGTTTTTCAATAATTTGCTGCCTGAAACGGCGATGAGATAGAATAATAGTCAAAGGGACTTTTATGTAAAATTAGACGCCCGATTTGATGGCGTACTCAGAATTCCGAAAAAATGTATTTTTCATCGAAAAAAAAACTACTAAAAAAGTTTTATAAACTCTGCCATTTTCCGTTACTCGACTGTAAAAAAAATTGAAACATGTCATGGGAAATTTAATGTACTTTTCGAATCTACATTGACCCAGCCGGGTATTTTTTCATTTAGAACAATTTTTTTCATTTTAAAACTTCGTGTTTTTTCTAACTTTGCAGGGTTATTTTTTAGAGTGTAACAATGTTGTACAAAGTTTTAGATCAGACAATTACAAAAAAAAGATGTATAAATATAAGGGGTTTGCTTATAAACATCACAAGCTATCGCGATTTTACGAAAAAAATATTTTGAAAATGTTTGTCGTCCTTGATCATGGCCGTTCATGGTCACCCGCGACAGACACGGACGACGAAACAAAGAGAAACGCAAAAAGTAACTTTTTCAAAACTTTTTTTTCGTAAAATCGCAATGACTCGTGATGTTTACAAGCAAACCCCTTATGTTTGTATATCAAAATTTTTGTAATCATCTGCTCTACAACTTTGTAGAATATTGTTACACTCTAAAAAATAACCCTGCAAAGTTAGTAAAAACACGAAACATTTTTGTTCTAAATGAAAAAATGACCCTTCTGGGTCAATGTAGATTCGAAAAGAACATTAAATTTCCCATAAAATTACATGTTCCAAAAAAATTTACAATCAAGTAACGGAACATGGGAGAATTTTTAAAACTTTTTTAGTGTTTTTTTTTCGATGAAAAAAAACGTTTTTTCGGAATTCTGAGAACTCCATCAAATCGGGCGTCTAATTTTACATAAAAGTCCCTTTGACACCAAATTTCTATCTCATCACCGTTTTAGGCTGAAAATTATTGAAAAACACCTCTTTTTTTACATGTTCAAAAATGGAAGGGGTCGTACCGCCGCTCCGTCACGAGATATCAAAAAACGGACCTCGGATTCGTGATCAGGGACAATAGTTACCCCTCAGGACAAAGTTTCACGCAAATCGAAGAGGGGTCGGGGCAACTTTTCCCGATTTCGTGTAAGTTGGTAGAGAATTACCCATGAAGATTTAAAGATTTGAAGATTTTAAGATTTGAAGATTTGAAGATTTGAAGTATTGAAGATTTGAAGTTTTGAAGATTTGAAGATTTTAAGATTTGAAGATTTGAAGATTTGAAGATTTGAAGATTTGAAGATTTGAAGATTTGAAGATTTGAAGATTTGAAGATTTGAAGATTTGAAGATTTGAAGATTTGAAGATTTGAAGATTTGAAGATTTGAAGATTTTAAGATTTGAAGATTTGAAGATTTGAAGATTTGAAGATTTGAAGATTTGAAGATTTGAAGATTTGAAGATTTGAAGATTTGAAGATTTGAAGATTTAAAGATTTGAAGACTTGAAGATTAGAAGATTTGAAGATTTGAAGATTCGAAGATTTGAAGATTTGAAGATTTGAAGATTTGAAGATTTGAAGATTTGAAGATTTGAAGATTTGAAGATTTGAAGATTTGAAGATTTGAAGATTTGAAGATTTGAAGATTTGAAGATTTGAAGATTTGAAGATTTGAAGATTTGAAGATTTGAAGATTTGAAGATTTGAAGATTTGAAGATTTGAAGATTTGAAGATTTGAAGATTTGAAGATTTGAAGATTTGAAGATTTGAAGATTTGAAGATTTGAAGATTTGAAGATTTGAAGATTTGAAGATTTGAAGATTTGAAGATTTGAAGATTTGAAGATTTGAAGATTTGAAGATTTGAAGATTTGAAGATTTGAAGATTTGAAGATTTGAAGATTTGAAGATTTGAAGATTTGAATATTTGAATATTTGAATATTTGAATATTTGAAGATTTGAAGATTTGAAGATTTTAAGATTTTAAGATTTGAAAATTTTGAAATTTTTAAGATTTGAAGATTTGGGTGAACTAAACTGGCATAATACTGCAAACTACGAAAGGCTCAAAGCATCGAAGGATCATTTTGAAAAAAAAATGCTTTGTACTCATCCTTGTTAACCAAAATTCTATTTAAAATAGATCCCCAAAAAAGATTAAATTACCTTTTCTCAAATAAGCCTAAACCATCTTGCCGCATACCTGAAACGAGAAGAGAAAGTTGAAAGTAGTACGAACGTTAGTGTGAATGCTTGTTCTCAAAATTCTCCTGTGTGATTTAATACTTTTATCTGATTAGGTATTTCCAGAAAAGTTATTTTAAACCGAAAATCTGTTGGCGTCAATTTATGTAGAGCTTCTCGAAATTCAAAATCACAATTTACTTGTTTAACCCCGAAACACATCAATGTCAACGATTTTTCAAATTGGAACAATTTCACAGAATTCAAACCGGCAATGCTGGCAAAGTCAAACCACCGGTTCCGTGGATAATTTTCACAATCTGACTGAGCCAAAATTTCCCGGGAAACTAACGTATGGCATCATCCCGCCAAATGCCGTGCGATTTGACTGTTGTGACAGTTTCACATTTCACGGGAAAATTGGGGAAATTAATTACCATGTCAACGGTTGTTGGCTTCCCAAAATTTGTGTAAAATAATGGTTTAATTTTGGGATTAGTATGTGCGTATTTCTCCAAATAAAATAGGATTGTTGAATGATGAAAGGAAAACTTGGCTTAATTGATGACTGATGTTGAAATGATGGTTTTTAAGAGATAGTTTTGTTTCTATATTCTTGTCACCTTAATTTTTTAACAAGTATGTTTTAACTCTATTGATTGAAATAACATGAAAAATAAAATGGGACTTTTCAAAGTAAGTTCGGTGATTCCTTGGAACATTAGGAAACCCTTATCCACTTAGACCTAAACTTGCATACATTGGAATAGCAAATGCACCAAACCCTCAATAGTCTCACTATCTGATATAAAATGCATCCATTTCATATGCAAAATGAGCAGCCTCAAATTACCTCTGCTCCAATTCCCGCCCCATAACCATGAACCATTCATAACCCTAGGAAAGGCACACATCTTTTCATTCCACACTAGAGGCACTATTAGATCCAATTAAATGATGGGACATTTTGCATTTTTCACTGCTCTACCTTTTCCCTGTTGACACACTTTTCCAATATCTCATCGTCGTTGAAGGAGCAACTTGACGTTCTATTACGACGAGTGCCCCAGTTGAGGACGGTCGTCGCGGACTAGGACGTGGAGCCAGGTCTCGAAGAGTGTCACTCAAGAAAAGGCTGATGCAAACCAGCACACGTGTCTGGGTGGGGAAAAAGAAAGTTCGGAGTGTGGAGTGGCGTTTTTCACACCCTCGCTTTGGCCGGAAGTCTTGTACCGCAATAGTGAGAGGGAAGAGATCTCTCTTGCGGCATAAAGATGCAAAACGTGTCAGATTTCAATGGGGACCGTGGGAAAACGTGTTTGAAGGGGGTGGGTTAGTCTGTGGATTTGCGTTTTCCTATTTATCAATTTCAATCTTTTTAAAATTTCAAAAAAAAATAATTTTAAAATAAGAAAACATGTTTTTGAAGGTCTAAATCGAATAAATCACTTCTCAATAAAACAGAGTTCAAAATTTTAGCTTGTAACACCTCTGAATTCTCACTTTAATACAATACACTATGAAAACTTATCCAAACTGAACCCTGCACGTGTTCTGCAGCGCAGCGTCTTCAAAAAGAAGCTTCCAAACAAAAAAGGAAGAAACATCTGCGGAATCAACCTCATTTTATGGAAACGTGCCACTTCCGAGTCTGGATGTATCCATGCAGCAGACGGATCTTGACGTTGCTGCCGAAAAAGCCTTAATGGCAGAGCAAGAACATTTTTGGGCTGAATTTTCTCACATACCTGGGCTGGCCCATTTCTGCTGATGCTGCAGCATATTTAGGAAGGGAACGGTTGGAGGGATTGCCAAGTGCGCTCAAATTTGATTGCGTCAAAAATTCACACATACGGGGATCTACACACACACGAACATCGCCTCTTTAAAGGACGATAAGAACATGGCTTTTTACCTTTTTTTCAAGAATTCTTAAGAATTCTGCGGTGCCTGCTCATCTCAAAGGTGGAAATTTATGTACATTTTCGCCATTTTCCTGCGCTCCGGCTTTAAGGTAGAGCAGCCGTGGAGTCTAAGAAGCCTGTTGACAGGTGACGGGTCTCAGAGGTCTCATTCTGCGCTGGCAGTGGGTGGTGGTGGTTGCCGCTGGGTGGCGGTGTGCGCTTTGATGTGACTTTGACGGGATATCTTGCAGAGCAGGAGCTGGAAGCATTTCCACCCTCCCCCCAACTTGGATCGAGTGAAAGGCGCTCAGTGGGAGCAATCCTCACGCGGAGGTGGGTGAAGAAGGTGGGTAGAAAGCATTTCCTTATTATGACATACCACCCCGTGAGGATTTGCCGTTGTGGGGATAAATGGTGAGAAATGAATTTTGTGGCGCCGAATGATGAGATGAGGTGTGGTTGTTTGAGAAATTCTTGGATTAAATAAGGTTGAGGCTGGAGTGAGAAGTATTTAAATGGATACTATTTCAGTCATCCAAACATTTAAGGGTAAACATCAACTGTGGAAGTTGTCTGTTATATTGAAATTAAAAAATAGTAGGCTGTTTGAGGACAAAGAAAACATAAATTTTCCTGTTTTGAAATCTTTGCATGCCAATATCTCAGCAACAAAGGGTCGTATCAACAAAGTTCAAAATAGCAAAATATAGAGAATTTTCTCAGCTTTTCAAAAATATTTTTTTTTTCAAAAGTGGGCAAACATGGGCAAACTAACTTTAAAAAATGAATAACTGCGATTATTTAAAAAAAAAACTACCTTAAAAATGGCTGTAATTTGAAAACGGTGCACTTTATCAAAATTTCCTTTAGGTACTTTTTGATTGCAAATTCGATTATACATCGAAAAATGAAGTTGAAATTTTTTGCGACCAATATTTCCATTTTTTTTAAAAAATCATTATTGAATTAAAAAAATCATAACTCGGTCAAAGTCTTTTTGCCCATTCTGGAAATTTCTGAAAAGTTGGCATTTTATGTCCCCTAAAACAAATTAGAAAATAAAAAATAAATAAAAATTGTGTTTTTTTTGCAAATCAAGTTAAAGTGACAAAAAGTGAAATTAAAAATCAGTTTGTTTACCGTGTATTATTTATTTCAGCGTAGTCCTTATCCATACCTACAACTTTGCCAAAGACACCAAATCGAACTAAAAATCCTTTTAAAGATACAGATTTTTTACTTTTCATATATCATGTTTGTATGGACACCTGCCAAATTTGTATGGAAAATTATATGGACAAACTAATGAGGCAAAATGGCTTCTTTGGGCACATCGAAGTCACCAAAAAAGTTTCAGCCGGATTTAAAAAATACAAAAATTTAAATTAAAAAAAAAGACCTATTTCGTAGAGAACTGCTTATATTATCAACACAGAAAAAAAAGTCATGGTAATATTACATCTGGGAAGGGGTACATCTTTTATGTCAGAAAGGTGAAGGTGTAATTTTACCTCTGGAAATGTGTAAATCTACCATTTTTCTGGTGTAATGTCACTTTTTCAGTCTAAATTGAGGTAAAATTACATCATAAAAGAGGTAATATTCAACCTTACAAATTTACAGCTTCCAAATTTACGTTATTTTTTACTGTGTAGCTGTCTGAATTCATTACATTTGTCCTGATTTGCTCCAGATATAAAGGGGAAGAACATCTAACTCCATCGTGCCGCTAATGTTAAATCAGAACTTTAACGATCAATTACAGCTCTCAAAAAACGTTTTCAAATGAAATCGACTGACATAAAGCTCAATAGGAAGTGAGCAAATAAGTATCTATCAACAGTTTTACAAAATAAATCGTTCAAATAGTGGAAATCAGTAACTTGGACGGAGTTAGGAGCGTGCTTAACGCGCCAGAAATGTTCTCCTATAATACCCAGTCTTATAAAAATGTATTAAATTAAATTGAAAATGCGCTATGCATTTTGCGGAACTACCTAAACTTTAACAATTTTGATGATAATCAAAATTAATGCTTTTATCCGGAGTCCGATAAAAGTTCATTTCAAGAACTGGATTATAGCCTTACCTCAGCTTGGAAGGTAAAATTGAAATGATAGATTTTTTTTTATAAAATGTTTCTAACATGATAACAATTTTACTTGTAAAATATATAACCTAGGTTAAAAATTACTTCGATTTTTCTAGTAAATTAAAGATACTATCCACAGATGTGTGTGTGTGTGTGTGTGTGTGTGAACCAACCAAACGGAACCACGCGGTCGCTTCTTACAAATTGAGTTGTTTCCATGTATTTTTAGATCTACATTCTATTCATGCAAATAACTCGCATAGGCATTTGGAAGGTGTTAGCTCTGCCGAGCTTCGGTGACCCATTTCTTCGCTGGCTAGCCGAGCGCGAGGTACTTCAGCTTTATCGACAAGCCCCGCCCTGAAGAACGTTTGCACCAATCGGGTTCAAACGTTATTTAGAACTTCCGAACCCTTGTCAAATGGACAAGGACCCAGCGCGTATATAGTTGATAGTAACAGTATTCATAATTCCAGTTATAGTTCACCAAGTCGCGATGGCCTAGTGGTTAGCATTTTTGCTTACCAATCCAAAGGACAGGGGATCGAACCCCGACTCGAGCGACTTTGAATTTTTCGTTCATGTTCAAAGTTTCAAGATTAATATTTCCAATACTTTCTCGTTGGGAGCAGATGGGAATCGAACCCAGGACCATTCGCTTACAAAGCGAACACCGTAACCAGTCAGCCACGGCCGCTCCACTTAAAGATACTATCCACAGATCCTGCAAAAATAAAGGAATGTTTTAGTGAATTCTTGAAAATCATGTTTTTTTCATAATAATAAAATATGAAGAAGAAATGTTTTTATTGAACTAAGTAATTAAAAGAAAATTTATGCAATGCAAAGTCCGTAACTAATTTCGTTTTTTCCATAATTATGTCTTAATTAGACTTCAAATTTACACAAACAATCAACAATCTTGAGAAATTGATTTTCAGCAATATATGTAAAAGTTTTCCCAAAAAATCATGAATATTTATAAAAAAATCTCCACAGTTAAGGCTTCATCCACAAAGTACGTCACGCTAAAATCAGCCAAAATTTACCCCCCCCCCCCTCCCCCCCTTTGTTACGCTTTTCCTATACTTATTACATGCAATGTCACACTTGCTCAGACCCCCTCCCCCCTTAGAGCGTGACATACTTTATGGATGACGCCTAAATACAAGCACAGACAGCTTCCAAAAAGCACAAAGCACAAAGTGATTAATTCAGAGAAATGTGAAACCATCCAAATGATAAATCACACGGTTTGGATTGTGGAACGCTATCCATTAGTTTCCTGGTAAGAGTCAGCTCAGTCAGGATGTGTACATTTTCCGGAAACCCCATTTGACAGCTTTCAAATTTGTGAAACTATGCTTATTTTCCAAAATGATTAGCATTGACGTGTTGGTGTTGAATTTTGTATGTGAATTCCGGGAATGAATCCACTTTGGTTCAAGTAGTATTTTATTAAATCTTTTAAATGCAGCCAAAAAGATCCTAAATCATGATGGTAACCTTTTTTAATAACTAGTCACTAAGAAATGCAACCTCCTATCAAATAACATGCTTATAAAAAAAGATCAGAAAAAGATCACTTTCAAGTTTCAACATTTTGACATTGAAAAAATTAAAAAAGTTTAAAATATCCTAAAAGATTTAAATGTCATAAAAGCCCAAAGACAAAACATTGAAAATAATTATTTGTAATGCAATATTTACCCTTATAGTTCAAATATGTTTGCTGAATCAAGTTGATTATAAAAACAATTACTAAATTCGCAAACTAATTGTTCAATTTACCTCTAACAAAAAATATAAAAATTTAAATAACAAACAATAGTCTCAAAAATTGAATGCAAAAAGGGCTTTAAAATGCATTTTACCCTAGTTTAGTTGTTTTACAATCATTAGTTTTCAAAAAATGTAAGATTTGACGGAAACAAAAAATTTAACGAAAAAAACTTTTTATCTACTAAACATCAAAAAATTTCAAGATTTCAAAAGATTTGAAGTTTTTTGAAAAAAATTTCGCCCCATGATTTTTTAAGCCACCCCCTTCAAGGTGGGGGGGGGGGACGAAAGATGAAATTATAATTTAATTTGTTGCGCAAACATATTATAATTTATTATATTGTATGAACTTATATTATTTTCTAAAAATAAATGGGCTTAATAGAGCCTATCCTCTAAAATTTTCACAAGCATAATGAAACAAACTGTACATTATTTACATTATCATAATATTATCTTTGGCCCTAACTTAAATCAATCCAATTGATCAAACAACCGCTCCACTATCAACCAACCAAATCCGGCCAAACTCCAATCAATCTCAAACGGGCAATCAAGCAGTAAGTCGCCCAAATAGCGCCACTCTCCAATTATGATTGTTTTCCGCCAGCCAAAAACCAATTCCGGAAGCCGAACGATGTCCAGCCATTCCACAGATCATCCGTCCCGGGGCCATAAAACTTACCACTCGTTGGGCCCACACTCAAATTATGGCATTTCCATCGTTTCACGCACTAAAAAAAAAAAGAGGAAGCTTTTTTTCATTACCAAACAAACGTAAAGCCTCAAACAAGAGCTTTTCCGAGAAGGGGGCGAAAAACTTTTGCGAAAAAATTTCAAAGTAAAACATAATTCGCTCATTTTCCGGTGCTGCCAGAGTGACAATCAGTCAGGGAATTATGGGTATGAGGGGGGAAATAAAACAATAAAGCAAAAAAAAAAAAGTCAAAGCCAAAGTTGTGTAATTCTTCAATTCAAAAAGCTTGTTGGAAGGGAAGGCGGAAAAGGAAGGGTCATAATTCGTTGAGCAATTTTTTGATTTGTTGGAACGTTTCAGAAGAGTAAAAAAATGGCAAAACGAGGAAGCAATCGCTGCGCCATCCATCCGTCGATAGGTCGTTAAAAATTATTGAAAAGACAATCGTGCATGAGTGGCGGCAACATTGTTTGTACGGGGCTAAACGGGGATTGCACAAACAAGCGGAACAAAAGTTTGTCAAATTATAACTTTACTGCGGAAAGGACAATCTGATTTATTGATTAATAAAACGAGAAGGGAGAAAAAAAAATACCAGAATTGTGATCAACAGTGCCGAAACAATAAAAAAAGGCGAAACAAATAACTGGAGGAAAAAAATGTCGTTTTTGAGCTCTTTTTTTAGTACTCTCGGGTCGAGGACTTTCGGAACTGGATTTGGCACGGTTGAACTGAACTGGTGGGTCGTTGTTTCGTCACTGAACCCCAAAGCCTTCTGCTGCTGCCGGCAGGGCTGCGTGTGACCATAAATTATACGAAAATGACGGGACATAAAACATAACCTATACACCATTTCTGGGTTGCCATAACTAAGCCGTTTTTCAGGCTCCGGAAAAGAAACGACCGAGAACGGGGGACCAGCCAGCCGGTGAAACTCTTCACATTAAAGTGTATTAGATTGTGACACATTTTTGTCAAAATGCCTGACGTTCCGGGGATGGGGATTTTTGCCGGCCTGACATGTGTCGCGAGTTGGAAAAGTTCAAACATAAGGGGCCTTTGCGCTCTGATGGAGAAAATTTAAATTTAATCACCTTCACCTTGCTTGCATGAGTGATGACTTTTAAGATCTTTGTGAAACAGAGTGACAACTAAAGCAAGAAAATTTGATAAAAAGACAAGAAGACACGAAGGCAAGAAGACAAAAAGACAAGAAGACAAGAAGACAAGAAGACAAGAAGACAAGAAGACAAGAAGACAAGAAGACAAGAAGACAAGAAGACAAGAAGACAAGAAGACAAGAAGACAAGAAGACAAGAAGACAAGAAGACAAGAAGACAAGAAGACAAGAAGACAAGAAGACAAGAAGACAAGAAGACAAGAAGACAAGAAGACAAGAAGACAAGAAGACTAAAAGACTAAAAGACAAGAAGACAAGAAGACAAGAAGACAAGAAGACAAGAAGACAAGAAGACAAGAAGACAAGAAGACAAGAAGACAAGAAGACAAGAAGACAAGAAGACAAGAAGACAAGAAGACAAGAAGACAAGAAGACAAGAAGACAAGAAGACAAGAAGACAAGAAGACAAGAAGACAAGAAGACAAGAAGACAAGAAGACAAGAAGACAAGAAGACAAGAAGACAAGAAGACAAGAAGACAAGAAGACAAGAAGACAAGAAGACAAGAAGACAAGAAGACAAGAAGACAAGAAGACAAGAAGACAAGAAGACAAGAAGACAAGAAGACAAGAAGACAAGAAGACAAGAAGACAAGAAGACAAGAAGACAAGAAGACAAGAAGACAAGAAGACAAGAAGACAAGAAGACAAGAAGACAAGAAGACAAGAAGACAAGAAGACAAGAAGACAAGAAGACAAGAAGACAAGAAGACAAGAAGACAAGAAGACAAAAAAAAAACATAAAAACTTGTCACCATGTTCTTAAAACCCAATATTCCCCGTGAAGAGTCTCCACCCACCCCCTCTCAATTTGAAGGTGTGAGTAAGGGGCCACTTGCAAACTCATTTATCTTAATTGATGGGGAAATTTTCATAATGCTCTCTTTGTGAGCACCTCGCACCCTTCCCCCAAAACCGTGGTCCTGGGCGACCCTCACTGAAACCATTAACCATGCCGTCGTCGTCATCGTAGCCTAGCGTGCCGGGAGTGTTTTAATCTTTTCCTTTCCGGTGGAAAATTATCATTGTTCGATTTTTCAGCACCTAGGCGGTGCTGCTGCGAAGAAAAGACACGGTGCACGCGAAAATTTATGTGTCCAAAGGATGAAATTTTCATCCAGAAGCGGCGACAGATGTTTTTCCGCGAAATAGGGGCTTAAAATTTCACAGCTGTTGGCGGTGGTAAAAAGGTAGAGGGCGTTATCGAAATTTGCATATTAAATTTGAATTTTGAAATGAATTACTAACTATAATACATAAGTACTGCTTTGAAAGTGAATTATTTTATTGAATTTTATGTAGTTAAGATAAAAACATTTAATTTATCTCATATAGTTTTAGTCAAATGATACATGAGCAATTCTCCACGAAATTTGCCAATTTCATTGAAAAAAAATGAATAGAACTAGTGATTATTGCGATTACGTGGAAGCCGCTTAATCCGTGAAATTGCTCTGGGCCATGAAATTTTGATATTACCGTGAAATGACGTGAAATTTGAAACAATCAATTAAAAATTGCTCCTAGGTGTATGCCACCAGGACCGTCTGGGATCGAACCCAGGCTGACTGGGTGAGAGGCAACTACGCTTACCCCTACACCACGGGTCTCGGCAATTGTGCTATATTAGTTTTGCCATATAAGTTTTCATACAATTTTGCGGACTGGATCTTGAGGAGGGATTTTAAAATCGATTTGGTATCTTAGGCAAAGTTGGGACTATTTTGAGACTTTTCTGAAAAAAATAGGTAGACATAAAAAATCCGATTTTTGTTTTAATTCTCTAAATACGCATTTTTTTAAGTTGGCCAACAAAGAAATCTTTTGCATGTTTGTGCTTTACGGAATATTTGTCAATGTTCACCGTTTTGGAGTTAAAGTCACTTTTGATAATAATTTTCAGAAATTTTTATATTTTTCTTTTAACAAAAAAAAACCTTTTTAAGGAAGCTAAAACATATTTTTGAAAAGCTGAGGAAATTTCGGAGATTTTGATAATTGGATCATTAGTTTCTGAGAAAAAAAAACTTTTTTTTCGCGACAAATTCAAAATCACGCGATCTTTTTGCACGCAAATTATGTTACGTAAGAACCAAAATTCGTATAGAAAAAGGTTTGACTGTATTCCAATTTCTCTCTTATTTTTGTTTAATTTCACAAATTCAGGTTTTGATAATTATGTCCTTTAAGATGTGCTTTGCTGTGCTTGGAAAATATTCTTGAATATTATTTTGATATTAACTTCTCTGAAATCTTAGTTAAACTGCACAGAAAAAAATGTAAATACTCGTCAGGGTAAGGTGACAGATTTTGTTTAAAAAATGTTTAATATCACATCAGAAACTGATGAATTTTCACCAGGTTCACAGTTTTACACCTTTTTATGTAATATTACCTCAAAAAAGGGGTAATATTCAACCATCAAACTTTTTTTGCTGTCATTTTATCGGCTGAATAAAATTTCACCAAATAAAATTTTAAAACTTTGTGGTGGGAATATTTTGTGTCTTGGACTATTATTTTTAATTAAATTCAAACGAAGCAGTATGTACAAAAAATAAGTGTTTGTTAACAAATAATCAATATCCCGAAATCCGATAACTTTTTTAATTTTAATGTGCTTTAATTTAAAAATTCCGCAACTTTTAAGCCATCGAGAAGCACGGAAAAAAACGTTTTGCCTTCCTCACTGAGGTAAGGCTATAATCCTGCTCTAAAATTGAACTTTTGATTTTAAAGCTCGAAAACCCACCTTGATGTAGACATATCGACTCAGAATCGAAAACTGAACAAATGTCTGTGTGTGTATGTGTGTGTGTATGTGTGTGTATGTGACCGATAATGTCACTCAGTTTTCTCAGCACTGGCTGAACCGATTTTGACCAAACTAGTCGCATTCGACTTGGTTTAGGGTCCCATATCCCGCATAGAAAAAAACCGTTTGAAAATCATTTGTTAAATATTCAATCAACATTTTACCAAATTGTATAGCCACTATTTGGTAAATCATTTTTTTAATTCCTCACCGTCTCTCAAATAGTGAACTATTCCCCATATATGTTGTTAGCAATATTCACTATTTGATTTTTTCTTCTAGTGACACTTTGTCAAATGCTTTCTGAAAGTTCATTTTTGCGTATATATTTTAGAGATTTCACCATTTCTCAAATGGTATTTTTATGGTTTTAAATAGTTATTTGAGTGATTTTTCATGACGCGATACATTTTGGGAAATAGTTGTAACAATTCGAATTAACATCAATTTTTCAAGGATTTTCGGAATTTTGAGCAAAAACAGTGCAGTTTTACTTTGTCCAAATATTTTAATATATTTTGTCATTTTAGTAGTACAATGATCGAATTAGTCAGTGTCTAGAGGTTTGTCTTGTCCAAAAACAAAAAAAAATCTAAGCTCGACAAATCTCAAGGAAATTTCCCTACAGCAGGAGGTTGATCAATGTCGTACGCCCCATCCAGCGCAACGGTTGCATTTTCGATGCCAGCTCCATCCTTGACTTGAAATCGCTTGCGATAGGAAACGGCGCAGCTGTACCATGCCGGTTATTAGTAGTTCGGAAGCTTCGAGTTTAGATAAAAGTGGGACCGCTGGTTGATGAGAGCGTGTCGTCCCTGATGGTCTTGCACTTAACGAAATTCAGGTTCAGATCAAAGCAGGCTTCAGGTACAAACCTTGAAAAAACAAAAAAAATAAACCAAAATGTACTTATTTACAATAAAATATTCAAGTCCAATGGTGATATTCCACTCTACGTTGAATAAATTACATCCTTGATACAAAACCTGCAAATTAATCGAGTTTCACATTAGAATTTATTAGATTATTATTAGAAATGAGAGAATTTAGAGAACATAATTTGAAAGCGCAAATCAAACAGAGTACTTCTGATTTATCCGAATTATGTTTGATGGGCAAAGAATGGGCTTGACATAAAAAAGCAAATGGAAATAAAAAATAAATCTCCTCGTCCCACCTTTGTAAGAACAATTAGGTTTCTTCTCCTACATAGAAACCTAGATTGATATCCGGATTTCAGTCCTGTGGAATAAAAAAAGAAATCACAAAGTATCAATTCCGAGAGGTAGATTTAACGACATGCTCTTAAGGCCTTAATTCCACTAAAACACATGAAATGAAAGGTCGTAAGAGTATTAACCCTTTCAAATGTTACTGAAGAGGAGGACGAGGAGGAGGAGGGAAGATAAGCTAAATATACCTGTCTAATTGACCGCGTCAAACTTTGCCCACGACCGTCCTCGACAGTGTCGACTAGAATGCACAAGATCAGGTCCACACAATTCGGGATTCACCGAGAGAATCTGTCGCTAAAAACTCATCCTTGTTGGTGGCAGCCGGAATTGGAATCAAAAATCTGGAAAGGTACTTTTCGTCGAAATCTGAAACAACAAGTTTGCTTGCATTACAATTGGTTTTCCGGTTGATTTGTTTTGGTTGATTCGAACGGTCAGTTCCGGGAAGTAAACAAAACTGCTGGAGTTTCACGTAGCACTCTAGAAGCAGATTCTTCTGAAAACAAACGATCCGGAAAACCACTCAATTGTCTTCTTGTGTTGTTTCCTTGTTTTCCTCCTCGGCGGCTTCGATCTTTTTTTTTCTAGCTGCTCACGGATGTAAACAAACGCAACCAATACTTGCTGTGAGGATGGAAAGCAATTCTTTTTACACTCACTTTTGAAAAAACAACACACGAACCGTCGCTTGTGTGCTATGTTGTGACACGTCCTATCTGTTTACAGCAGACGTGTCACAATAGTGAAGGTGCTGATAAACAACCGCGAACCGAGACGACCACGACGAAACGCACCAAAACAAGAGGAGTTTTGACTTGTCAACTTTCAGCGCAGACTTCTTTTGTTTGTCGCTGCGCGTGACGGGCGAAAACAGAAATATAATTACTAAGTGAGAGAGAGAGAGAGAGAGAGAGAGAGAGAGAGAGAGAGAGAGAGAGCGCTTTGTGGAATAGCCTTTCACAACATATATGTTTTTGGTGTAAAATACAAACTGTGAGTTTATCAAAAACAGAACGTTATAAAAAATTACTCACTCTCTCTTTGGGCAAGTCCAGCCTGACGTGACCCGCGTAAATGCTGCACCAAGTCCTTCCGCGTCAGCGCGTCGTACGGTTCGTTCCCACTGCACTGGAACTGCTCATTCTGCTGCATTCCACTTTCGGTTCCCTTGATCTCAAACAAGTAAGCCGAGGCGGCAGTTGAAACAGATCGTACAGCTACATGATATACCGGTTCCGCTTGTTGGCCCAGTCCTCCACCTCACCACCACCCGGTCCGCCTGCGGTAGTTCCGACTGAACCAGCTCATCTGAAACCTTCTTCGCGCGCAACAGGGTCGTACCCGACAGCTGGCCGGTTGGCCCGCATGGTCGATCGTGGAGTAGAATGTGTCAAAGTGGTCAAAGATGCCGAACGGGAACGAGCTGCTTTGAGCGCATCCCGAATCTCGCCCGAGTCCAGAACGTGCCCCACGCAATAGTTGTTCTTGTCCGAGCTGATCATCTAGCTGTTGACAGTTCCGGTTCCTGTTTGAGCAGTTCGACCTTGACCTCGACCTTTAGAAGGCCGGCGGCATTTGGTTTAATTTTGTAGTCCACTGAAATCGATACAAATTATAAACTAAACAACATAAAAGAACCAACCACGAACTCTACTCACAGTTGTCCAGCTTGACCGGCATGTTGGCGTCGTACTTTTTCACTCCCTCCGAGGACAACAGTCCTTCCTCCTCATCCGGCTCACCAAACAAGTCGCAAATCCGTTTTCTTTCCTCCTCCGGGTCGACCTTGATCTCCGAGCGCAGCACCGGTCTCCGCATGGCTTCGCCCGGTTCCCGCGATGAATTGTTCATCTTTTCGTAGCGCGATCGCTTGGCCAACCCTTCCGAGAAGATGCCGGATGTTTGAATGAAGGCACTCTTGTCCCGGCCGGCACCCGCCTTGCCATCTTTGTTACATTCCGGTTTGATCCGCTGCTTGGGACCGGTCGAGGCAGTCTTACCGTTTCTAATAAAATAAAAACCATTATTCTAGGAACATTTTCCTCCTCAAAGATTACTCACGTGTCCTTGTTCCGGTGGGGGGCAAATTGGTTTATATTTGGGCCTGAATGAGCACTTAAAACGAGATTTCAATCGAAAAGCAAAATGTGGTTGAACTTTTGTGTATATAAAAACCAAAACATTCAAGTTTTGATCCGAGCAGAAACGTCAAACCTCATGCACGCTAACCAGGCGATCTCAATTTTGAGATGAATGTCGCAAACCGGCTAAAAGTGAAACCACTCAACGTTGAGATGACCAACTCGATCTCAAAATTGAGATGGGCAGCTCGATCTCAAAATTAAGATGCGCCTGGAGCAGGAAAAATCGCAGAAAATCGGTGATTCAAGGTAAATGTTCATAAAATTGGTCAAAATAAGTAATTCGGTGTTGGGGTGTTGGACTTTTTACCGAACTGTAGGGTAATTTTGAATTACAGCGAGATGAACCCGAACCACGGACGTCCGTGCCCGAACTTTCGGTAAAGTTGCTCGATCAACATTCGTTTCCGTTTAGCGATGTCGGAACCACTCGCGAAACATCCGGGTTTCCAAAGAAATCAACACAAAATTACAAGCAAAATTTGTTATTTTTATCTCCTTAGACATGCTTTTTGTTTTGACGGTTCCCCATAGAAATTTGACAGTTCTCAAAACCGACGAAATTCCAGACTAAATCGGTCCCTACAGAATCGGCCTACGAATAGACTGATTAAATCGGTTTTGGTATTGTTTACAAAGTGGACTTAGTGAAAATTTTGGTGGCAACTTGTTTTTATATTATTTCATTAAACAGCAGTTATTTTGGGTATGTTTAAAATAAAGTCGAACCAAGAGTCGAACATTTATTGCACTAGTTTTAGCAGTAAGTGGAATTTATAGTAATCTTGATAGATTGATGTTTATTTTAGAAATTTATATAATTTTGTAGGTGCTTCAATACAAAGCCAGGTTACAAAGGTCTTCCGGACATACGTAACTCTTGGATGATCCGGAAGATGGCCCATGCGGCTAAATAGCTTATGATGACCCACTTGTTTCTGCTACAGCTTCCCGAATTTCCGGAACATCAATCGTTATGTGAGGGAGCGAAGAGATTTGAGGTTATTTTTTTTTTAATTTGTGGCAATTACTTCCGGGGGGCTACACATGGTGTAAATATGTGTTGGAAGAGCCTTGGCAGTAGGTTCATTCCGGAGGATTAGTTAATTTAGTCGAATAGTAAGTTAGACAATGACAACATGATTCAAAATAATAATATTTATTGCACCCGTAGGTACTATGATTGTCCCGCCCATGTGGATCAATCGGACCGCGCACTGGACTCACAATCCAGAGGTCGCCGGTTCGAATCCCGCGGCGGGCGCTCTAAAATTCTTTGTGTAAATATGGGTATTCGGCGCCGTCGCTCCGTGCCATACTTTCATACACTTAGGAGCCCAGGGCGGCGAAGTCCTTGTAGATAAAAAGGAAGACACTAGTGGTTGGTACTAGCAATGGTGGCCGACAGCTATAAAGTCAACTTCGTTTTAGGTACTATGATAACAACAACAACTACGACGATGACAGAAATGTTGTGGGACGTACCTAATTGGCGCCAGCGACGACCGTCATGATGGCAACGGCTCGAAAAATCCCGAGAATCTGGTCTGAATTATGGAGGACGTGAAAAATCCCGGAAACTATTATGAAACTATTATGAAACGGCTATCCGTAACGAGTGCTACAAAAAATCCGAACAAACTTTTTTTTTCCTACACCGGCTAAAAACAATGTAAATAAAAATAAAAAAAAAAGTTTATTTTATTGCTTTCAATTTATACTATTTGGTTTATGCCGAAACCGCCCAAATGCACAAACATAAATACTATTTTCTATTCAATTCACAATGTCGTTCCAAGTTATATTCTATTTTTTTAGTGTACAGCAAATACTTGTCGAGAAATTTAAGAAATATCTGTCAAATAATCCATTCATTATCAAGAATATGATCAAATTCTTGCAGTATTTAAAAATTAAATTTACAATTTTCCAAATACTAACTATTCGTGAAAACATCACCACCATATTTTTGAACCAACAATTTGACAAATCATTATTATTTCCCATAAAGTAATTTAATGTTTCTTTATGGTCACTAAATCATCCTCGTTCATCCGGGATGGTGCTATTGAATTGTTTGAAGTTTTGATAAGTAGTTCAAAAGTTATGTATAAAAATGTGTTTTCGCATATTTTCGGAAGTTGAATAAATGGCAGTAAACTGAACCAAAAATCATCATGGTATACATCGTTAGTTAGGTAATCGAAAAACCTTTCCAACGAGTCCAAAACATTGGTAATCTGGCAACCCTGTCTCGAGTTAAAACCACTTAAGTGATATTTAAGTACTTTTTTGTAGCCGGATCTCACTTAAATGTATGTAAACAATGTCCAGATCTATCATCCGACCCATCGTTGGTTAAGTAATCGAAAGACATTTCCAACGAGTCCAAAACATTGAAGATCTGGCAACCCTGTTGCCACTTATGAGCCCTTGAATAATATATGTTTTTTTTTTTGTATTCCGGAACTTAACGAAATTAGACGAAATTTGTGTCCAAACCCATCATATCACATATCACCTATTGTTGGAAAAGAGTGAGGAAGGCACCAACCACATAGGTGGATTAAGTTAGTTTTTTGAACTAAAAACAGTCTTTGAGTGTCCATTTTGAATATTACGATCGAAAAAATCAGAAAATTTCTTATGTTTGGTCCAGAAATCGTTGAAGATTGTTGCCTTAGTTGCTTTGATACAACGGATGGAAGAAACATGAATAGAAGTATCATCACACACAAATAACGTCATGATTCGAATTCCCGGACGCTTCGAAACTCGGACACCTCATCTTGTTTGATCAATTGTTTGGATATAAGTTCGCATTATGAATGCCAAAACTGTGTTATTTGATGAATTCTAACATCAACTTTCATTTAAAGTTTGTTTGAACGCTGTAGTTAACGCCAGACAATTATATAAACTAAAATTATAAGTCTTCCAAAAATGTGAAACATTTCACTGAAATATTTCATAAGCGTCCCATGCACCGGGAAGGCAAAGCAGAAATTTGTGGTTTTGACTTCCTTAATTCCAACAAATTTTTATATAAAATATCGATTGTTTTGATGTTTACAGCTTATTTGAGACCTAAAGAATGCCATTCACTAACATTTCCGTCCAAATTTGAGCGGTTCATATGCAAAATCGAGTGTCCGGAATTCGAAGCAAAAGTGTCCGGATTTTGAATCAGCTTTTATCAGTGTCCGGGATTCGAAGCACAACAAGTCATTTTAATTTTAAAATTCTGATGAAAAATTGTTAGAAAAGACATATTTTGCATGCATCATCTTAAAACTGATTAAAACTGATGATATTTCTACATTTCCAACTTGTTAAATGATTTTTTGCCAGCTATAATAAAAATGATATCCTACTAAATGTCTGGATTTCGAATCATGACATTAGCCCCCATTTTAAAATAACAATATCTCAACAACTAATAATCCAATTCCATGTTAAACAAATTTAACACTTGAAATTTTCTGATCTCTTCGATAAAAATATTTCGAAAATGATGGAATCAACTTGATTCAATCAAGAAAGACGTAAATTTTGGAAGGGCCAAACAATCAGTGCAAACATATTCGCTAAGCTTTTTTTACTAACTTTGGGCGAGAAATAATTCTGAGGATTGGATTCCCGCATAAAAAAGTACCATATAAAAACTTTTTTTCATATGGTAATTGAACTTTAAACTATATTGTTACTACCATTTCCAAAAATGTTTGACTACTATTTTAAAAATGGTATTTATATGGTTGGCATGAATTTTTACTATCTCACAAATGGTTTAACCATCTGGCATAAGGGTGGTTAGCAATGGTAACCTTAAAAACTCAGTACTATTTTCGTCAAAAAACTGTTTGTTGTATGGTAAATAAATGGTTTAAGTACTATTTGGCAAAAAGTAACCTTAAATCAAACAGTTCACAAATAGTTTAATATAGTTAAATTTTAATTTTGGGAAATTGAAAAAACGATTTCACAAATAGTTACCATTTCTCAAAGTGTCATTGTATGATCCAATATGGTAATCAAATGGTAATTTTTTATCCGGGTTCCCGGATAAACGAAAACTATATCGATTGCAGTGTGGAACTTAAAAAAACCTTATGAAATATGGTCACCATTTGTAATAATGTTATTTGACGGACCTTGATTCCTATTTGTCAAATGGTAACCATACGTAATAGAGTTATTTTAATGTCTATAATGGTCAACCATTTTCTTGAAAACTTTAAAAAACTGTTTGCGGATGTTTTCTCAAATGGTTACCCTTAATCATAAGGTAATTTAAAAGTTCAAATGGTGCAAATTGCGGACCTTGATGACTATTCGTCAAATGGTTACCATAATTGTTATAGTTATTTCAAAGTTTGTAATGGTAAAAAGTTTTTTTGATAACATTAAAAAACTATTTACGGATGTTTCTTGAAATGGTTACCATAAATCATAAGGGTATTTTAAAGTTTAAACGGTAAACCTTGATACGCGAGCACCATATTCAATCATTAAATAAGCATTTGAAAAATAGTTACCATTTATTAACCTCGCGGTCCTTCTTGACAGAAAAGCTCCTACTTGACAGCTCGTTCCAAGGGGACCATAGTTAATCCATCGAAAAAATATTGTTTTGTCAAAAAAAATTGCATTAAAATGAAAAAAAAAAAAAAGTGATCAGAAATGGTTTTTAATCGTGTTTTTTACCATTGTACATAAAAATTGGCATAGGGCTTTAGTACCCAATTTGTAAAATTTTAAAGCAAAAATCATCAAATCGATTTAATAAAATTGTGCACCGTTCTGGAACTTCGTCTGGAACTTTGGTTGTTTTAGGCTAAATTTGTTCAACCCATTTTAACGTGTACTTTTCAACTGTCATGAATAAATAAACAAAACACAAAAATGCCGTTCCCCATCCGAAATTTTTCGGAGCTAGATCCGCAGCATTTTTTTAGAATCGGCCACCACCGGTGGCATCCAAACAGGACGCGGACAAGAAGCAATTAGCACGACGAGTTTCTGCACACCCAGGAGGAGGTCAAACGCATTCGGTTCCGCTGGTCATCAATCAGTTTTTGGAGGCTGCCGACAATTCAAATGGCATCGTTAGATTGTCCACGGGATCGAATAGCTTTGTCCGTATTCTGTCCACGAACGCCCGGAAGCTGCCGAAACCTTCTGCCAATAAAGCCCTGCTCAAGCACAACAGTTCTACCACTAGAAGCGGACAATTTGACCTGGAATCTGTAGACGGAAGCGAAATACTCGAGAGATTCCGATGACCCACATTAGGCTGGCTGTACAAGTTGATCGGTATCGACCCACCGCTGAGTATCCTCATGTACGGTCTGCCCGGTTGAGGCAAGACATCGCTGGCCAAGGTCGCTGCCAATCACCCTACGGCCGCTTCCATCCGATTGCCACACAACGCATCATTCGGTGCCAGTCGCGAAGTCCAGCGGATTGCTCAACCCGAGACTCAAATATTGTGCGAAACTCCCTAAGTACGTGGCTATCAAGCGAAATGTGGTTAGCCGGGGCCGACCAACGACCTGCTGTCGGAGCTGAGCGGACTTTCGCTGGGCAGAACCATCGTAAATTTTGATTGCGATGATTTGCGTTTTCGATTTTACAAGCATTGCTAGTGTTATTTCAGGATTTGGATGCAATTCGGAGGGGAGTAGATGACTTGCTGGAGTGCTTACCGAGGCCAAGGACCCCGTAGCGGCTATTCCAGGTTGATCGAAACGACGGTGGTGACGTCTATTGGGACCAGTTTGTGGCGGAGCTCGTTCTGCAAACCATCTTCACCAACCTGTTCCGGTCAACCCGTAAAACAATTACCATTGCAATCGCACGTATACCAAATATAGATCATCACGAAGTCCTTACCAAGACCTGGACCTGATCGCAGCGAACGCCATTCGTGCAGCATCTGTACGTGTCCAAATTGCTACTGCTAGGGATGGCCTACCAAGCAGAGAATGAGAAAGCGTCCGTGCCCGAGGTTTGCAAGTTTCGGCGGTTGCTGTTTGGCGGGAAGTCGCTGGTCAAGCAGATACGCTACGTCGGGCTGGGATTGGCGAGCAGACGGTGACGAGGTGGAAGAGCGATTCGGTGGCTTAAATTCTGCAGCAAGGTGTCATGCCGAAACATTCCGTATGTTTAAGGGACACGACGGACCCGTTGATTGCCACCGAGGAGAGCATTCAAAAGACGACTATTACGAGGACGAGGAAAGTGTAATAAGCCGTTAATTTTTGACTGTGGAGATGATAATCTAATCGCTACTGGAGGAGGAGGCCATCAGGGAAACGCGAAAGATCGGGAGCTTGGGTGTTGAGGAGAGCTGCACGCATTGAGGGTTTTTTATTTCAATTTTTCCATGTTCTTTCACAATTCACAACAAAAACATTCACAATAAAAGATGATGAGGGGGGAGGATGGACTAAGATGACACGGTTTCAACCGGACAACCTTGCTTTTCTTGCAGGAGCGCTTAAATCTCAGAACGTTTGAGATTTTCCTCCTGCGTCTGCAGGTTAGGTTCGTTTGGCCGGATTTGCCACCTCTTCTGACGCTGCCGCCGCCACCGCTTCGCTCGGAGTAGAGCTCGTCACCCCGGAACTGATCCAGAATGCGCTAAATCAAGTGCACCGCATTGTCGTTATCAAACTTTTCGTTTGCGGCCCGATCGTCGATTGAACTTCCTTCTTGTGGTCATCAAACAGTTCTTGACGTCCGATCCGATCGTCGACTCAGACCCCCGGAAGTCACCCCTGCGGCCACCTCATCTGGGTAGAGGCTGATTCATCGATGACATTCCGGCGGGGATCAAAGCCTGCAAAAAGAACCAATTTGGTTGCACATCAACAACAAAATTGAAACAAACTTACGAGCATCAGTGGCGGGGCAATTCCGGCCGGAACAATCAACGGTGGTGTTCCCGTCGGGAGGGACATTTCGGCAACCTTTGCTTTGATTTTATCCTTTTGACAGCTGCTACTTCTCTGGAAAAATCGATCGCAACAGGCCTAGACGACCACCTTCCACGATCAACCCCGATACCAGCACCGACGGATAAAACAAACTCGAAATTCAAACCCGGGAACTTTCCTGTTGCCGCTGCGATACACGCACGCACACCCAAACGCCGTCCGTCTATTTCCGTACTTACTTCGTCCGCCAGCAACGGAAACAGCTCTACCGGAACGTGTGCCACCCGAAGATATCCGAGCGGAACGGTCGCGGCAGCGATTGGCACCGATTTTAATTGAAACTTGTGGCCCCACTTTTGGGAAAAAAATTACGTAAACATCTGATGCACCTAGTGTGACAGATGTAGACGTCAAGTCTACACACGCTCAAGAAAAGTTGTTCTAATTTTGCCTCAAAAAATCAAAGGGTCTTGAAGTTCTGAAACCTACAGATTGTCGAGGGAAACAGATTGGCCAATGTTTGACCCTCGACAATCTGTACTGAAACCGTGCCAGCACCGCGCCGAAAACCTTAAGTGGCACAATCTTGGATTAAGCCCTTTGCGTTTTAGCACGGACGAACGGACATGTCACCAGGAACAAATTTTCTTCAAATTTCTGAAGCAAACTATCACTTGCGCCATCTACATTCAAGTTGTCGAAGTAGTATCGCGTGATTACGCATGATTTCTCAAAATGTCTTATACAATAATTAATTAAAACATATAGCATTAGCATGGCGCTAGAAACAGTTTTTTGGCATTAAGATTGTCTTTATGATTTTATGTAATTCTTGACTTTTTTTTGATAAGGTCCTATAAACAAATGTAAACATTGAGTGTATCCTTTTCACACCTTATGTCAAAGTCCATCGGAGTAAGCGGGATACACTCAATGTTTACATTTGTTTATAGGACCTTATCAAAAAAAAGTCAAGATTTATCATGGATACTAAAATTGCCGAAAAATTAATTTTTAATATAAATTCATACGACCATACCAAAAAATGCCCGTGAGTTTGCATCATCTGCTGGCTTTGTTTACGTTTTAAACCACGTGGCGCGAAGATTTTGACGTAAGCGATCTCGCTTGCGCAGGTTTTCGCCAAGAAGAAGTAAAAGAAACCCTGCTTCACTTTTTGAAACCCCGTGTCATGTCCGTTCGTCCGTGGTTTTAGCGCCTTTGTAAACATTGGCGTATTTCATTTTCCATTTGGGTCCTAAGGCATACGGCCAAACACGACATAAGGCTTTGTTTTTGTTGTTCTTTTGTTTTTTGGCCTCGCAGGCCAAACCAAAACAAATTATTCTTTCTGCATTTCAAAAGGTATGTTCAATATTTTAGCAGTTTGCTGTGTGGTATTTGTGATTTAAAGTACATAATAAGGTTCTATTTTACAGGAAAGTGCTGGATACTTGGATGACTAAAAAAGCCCACTGACCGGAAGGTGCTCCAGACATGGTCGGAACTAGGGTGAGGACAACACGGTGTTGTTAACGCCCAGAGTGGCCTTCTTTGAGTAAACACCTTAAGGCGTCTGTGGAAGGAATATACGATTCCGATGGAGGTGTAGGAACCAAGCTGCCAACATAAATGCATGGCCTGGATTTTACCCCCATTTCGAACTGCCAAAGAAAGACAATCCGGAGTTTACCAATTTTAATTGACAGAATCTATATCAACCAAAAAAGAAATCAAATTAAGGAGCACAAGAACAAAAAGGCTCGAAATTCATAAATAATTTTAGACATCTCATGTTTCTGATGTTTGTTACTTTATTTCAATTGTTTGAGCGAATCATTTTTCAATAGTTAATTGTAACAATAATAATTTTGGATTTAACGCATAATGTTTGTTACATAATTGCGAGAGCAAGTATCGCGCGTAGCAAGAGAAAAAAAAAATGAGAGAGCGCGCAAGCCAAATAATTTGCCTTGCGCGCTCTCTCGTTTCTCTTCTCTCGCTACGTTCGTTACCTGCGCTAGTGCAGGCAAGCGCAGGCAGAAACAGTCTGAAGTGAAACGTTTGTGCGGCTGGTTGTTGTTTTCGTTTTGTGCGCAGGTATAATTTTCAAACAAATAATTTGATTTACCAGATATTTTGTTTACATTTTTCTTGTTGATCATTTCAGCGCCGTGGAGAACTTGAAACAACGGAACAGCTGGTGCTGGAGGATTCGGCGGCAGCCGACCGACAAAACAAAATCGAAGCGAACGCACGATTGGCATTAATCAAGGAAATCATTTGAATCATCAGATAAGTACACATATTTGAATGTTACATTCTACTCGATACTTTGTGATTGTTTTTCTTATTTTTTTTTCAGGTTTTGACGACTTTGGCAGTATGATCAACCGAACAGAATTGGCAATCAACTAGAATTAAAGCCGAAAAAGTTCTAATATTATTGTTGTGAACCATCCGTCAAAAAGTGAACAATTCTGTAAAAAATAGGTAGGTAAAAAATGTAAGAAAAACTGATCAAAAGTGTTAACTAACAAGTTATCGTACCCAATAAATCAACAAATTACAAATTACAAATTTAAAAACTATTTCAAAACTATTTCTCAAAAAGTGTTAATTTGTATGATAAACTTTAATTTACCATTTGAAAACTATTTCTGAAATAGTGAAACTGGGTAAAAATGTAGGATAAACCTTAAATAACCATATGAAAACTATTTCCAAAATAGTAGCGCTAGGTAAAAATTGCAAGAAAAATCCTTAAAAACCATTTAAAAACCCTTTCTAAAATAGTAGACGCAAGGTTAAATTTTTTAAGAAAAACCTTAAAATACCATTTAAAAACCATTTCTTAAACAGTAAAAACCGGTGGAAAAAGGTCGCTTTTACGCGAAAATAAACTTTATTTTTACCATTACACAAATGGTAATCTGACGAAACGTTGTTCGGAGATTTTTAAGGTTACCGTTGCTAACCACCCTCAATTCAGATGGTCGAACTTTATGATAAATGGTAGGGTACCATTTCCGATATGGTATTTTTAAAGTTTTCCTACCATTTTTCAAATAGTGGTTACGATTTCTGGAATGGTAAGTAAACCATTTAACAAAAAGTTTTTTTAAGGTTCTCGTTTATGCGGGTTTTCAACCTTAACCATTTTGTGAAACTCCTTAAAAATGTTTTGAACATTTGAAAATGAATTTGAGCACAAATGATACATGACGTTCAAAAACCTCAAAACTTTATTGTCATTCATGAATCTTGAAGGCATTGTTCAACACAAGATCAACGCCTTGAAAACAATACTTCCTAAAGTTTATGTATTGTTTCCGTTTCCTCATCTAAATGTCTCATTCTGTCATCTAAAGTGAAATATTTCTAGCATGACAACAACCCGTTACTACATTTCCAGCAAAGCTCCTTACACCTTTGTTACTCCCCTTCACCCCCTTGGAACCCTCAATGTCGCAAAATATTTTCCCATTTTCCATTATGTTGCACCATTGCAATATGCGAAAGTAATTATAATGTCCTCTCCCCGTATATCACACGTCGTGCTTCGTTCTCCTGTCCAGTAAGAGCTTCCAAGCCTCAAAGCAGTGACCCAAATTAAGCTGACTAGTTGACTATTTCAGACCACTTACTGACACAGTAAAACGTGACAACGTGAAAAATTTACGATAGGTAAAAAAAATTAAAACAAAAGTTAGTGAAAATCACATTTTATTATGTTTTGTCGTTCAGCCTAGTTTGTTTAAAGTTGATTCCTTTATATTGCTTTACTAATTTAAGGGATTTTAAAGGAAAAAATAAACTTTTACGACACATTTTCTTTTTTTCTTTTTGACTTCTGTTTTAGAAGTCAAACTCTCGGTTTTGCAGTAATTCCAATTAAATTATTATTTAGACAGGACCGACAACGACCTCGCAACCACCACCGACATTCGTCGTCGTATTCCTGCTGAGAACGGCGCAGTGTATGTGTGATCTTCTGCTAAAACTTGCACACACACACACACCACGAAACACTTTCGCGGTGGCTGAAAAATATGAAATATAAACTTTATTATAACTGCAGAGAGAGCTTCGCCGGCGGGGCACGAATGGCGGATTTAATCATGATTCTGAAAGTCTGCCAGCTTTGAAATGTATTTATGGTGGGGAAAACGCAGAGGGAAACCCGGGGTTGGGGGCTCGGAACACGGGTCGATGGGTGACGAGAGGGAGATTTATTTAACTGGTAATTATCACGGTTTGAATAGAAATTGCTGTTGGGAGCTAGCTTTGCCATCCTGCGTTTATTCCCTGCAGAGGGTTTCTAAGTGGAAACGCAATATTTGCTTTATATTGTCTATGAAAATATTTTATGAATGTCAATAATATTCATTTTCTTTATATTCAAATGCAATTCAAATGCTCCAAAAATGTGTATTTCATAATGAAACTATTGGGTTAAATAAATAAATTAAATACTCGCTCTACAGCATTGCCTTGGCGTTCTCGATTGCGAGATTTCTACTCGAAACTAGGTGTCCGAAGGCTTGATTGTTGAGGCAATTGCAAACCTCTTTTTACACCTAAGCTTCCATCCACCCCGGGATTCGAACTGACGACCTTTGGATTGTGAATCAAACTGCCTACCAGCGACTCCAACGAGACAGGACCCAGGGAGATAACTCCTGTACCTGGACTGAGCTAACGTCCTAACCTCTAGGTTAGGCCTGGGCAAAATTTACTTCCCCGTCCGATGGAAGGCGTGATCAGACAAATCTCGTCTCGAAAAATGCCACCGGGACCAGCCCGGGAGCATGTTGACAGCTCCCATACAAACTGAGCGTACCTCTTTTTGTGGGCCCAATGGGCCTAAGATGGCGGCCTTTGATATCATCTAGCCAAACATTTGAAAATGGCGAATAGTTTAAATTAATATAGTTTTTGCCTACTTTCGGTTTAAAACGACAAAATAAGCATTCTGGAATCATTTTCTTGAAAAACTTGTTTAAAAATACGCCACGTTAAAATATTATTCTCGAACAGTTGGAGGGAGCGTGCCGCGAAAGCCGTCACGAAAAAAATGTTTCCCATGCAAATTTTGAGTTGCGTTTTTAATGGGCGGACTCCGACGAGGTCCACATGCCATCTGTTGGTGGATACGCGCAACTCACGAAAACTGTCATGTTAGGGGACGGCTGACCGGGACCGATGGGTTGAATGTAATTGAAATAAAGTATCTTAAATGTTTCCTCCATAATAGATTTTACTGGTTTATTCCAAGATACACAAATTATTGCAAATTTATTTAAAAACATTGCTCAATATCACACGAAATTGTTACAAGAATGTCAAAATGTATTTAAAAACCTAAATTTGTCACTTAAGCCAAAGTCTTGAACACTTTCATTAGTCTGAAAAAGACACATTTTTTTGCAAATAGGTTAAAATTAACTTCAATAAGTAACTAAATCTACTTGACAATTTCGCAGAGAATCAAACTCTGCAGACCTCTGAAGGGCAGGACTCCCCCCCCCCCCCCCGGAACATGCGGACAAGCAAGCGCACGAAACGTTGGCGTGAACGTGTAATAATTTAAGCTGCTTGTTGGGTTATAACTTATTTGCTAGTGAGTGGTGCCGGCCCCACTACGCCGAGTAGCTTTCGGGTAATTAATCCGCAACCAGGATGATCTAGGTTATCTGGTCGAGCACGCCGGCACACATTCGGGCGTAATGCGTGCGAAGCCAACCGCCCTCGGTTATGCAATCTCGCAGAGAACAAAGAAACTCCTAGCGAGAGGCTGTAATTTATGGCTCTTAACCGAAATTTCGAGATATCTCTCGAAGTAATTAGCACTTCTCGAGAAGGAGACATCACTCATCTGCCGTCGACCCCTTAAGCTAGAGTCAAGTGAAGTTGTGTGTGCTAGCTGAAAATGATTGAACCTCGTCAACTGCAACCTGTCTGACACTTCGCATCGCATCGAACACCCGACTAATCTATAGCTTCACGTTCATCTGATAACCGCCCAAGTGTGTGACGCTCGAAAGGATTTTGGCCCAGACACAAAGAGACACTTGACGCCCCCGAAAGCAAGGATCCTTGTTCTACCTCCTGCCACACCACGTACGTGTGAATCTCGGCACCCCGGTGATGACATAAAGCTTCGGGAGGGACGTGATACATTCATCACGACTTGTTACTACGTGGTTTGGAGTGGAGGGGGAGGGTTAGGTGGACCATGATGATGATGACGACGACGGTGTCCTGGAGGAACGAAACCGTGACGCAAAAGGATGGGAGCGATATTTGGCTAATCTTACTATCAATGGCATAGTGGGATCGAATCTTCTTTTATTTTTGGACCAGAATCAAAATTACGGATTGAATTAGGTTTTCGGAGCCGGAGTTATAATAAAAAATGTTTACAG
>NC_051862.1:62994393-63011893 GCF_015732765.1 Culex quinquefasciatus | reverse complement strand
TTCTGGCCGGAAAGCAAGAACTAGAATAGGAAGAAGACGACTCCCGTATATGACTGTGCACACACAAAGTAGCAGGCAAGACACATGCAGCCCGGCCAGGAAGGTTATCGCCAGGCTCATAAATTTTCCCATTACCGGAAAAATGTTCCTTTATTTTGGCAACGATCTGGAAGAATTATCTCTTTATTGCTTTTGTACACATTTGAATAAATATCATCGCCGAGTCGCCGAGTCGTTTCTCGTCGTGCCCGTCTGGAGGCTGGGGCCGGGCGAGATAAAACGAGAATTCTGTGTATGTGAGTGTGTATGTTCTATACAAAGTTGGGAGGGGTTCTCAGGACTCTCAGGTAAAAGTGGTCAATGAAAGGAGGGATGAGATTTTATTGGCAGAAGAGTGTAATGTCGCAAAGATTGCAATGCAGGTTTCGTAAGAGTACGGAATATCCTTTGTCATAGAAAGGTATAGTCAAAATTTGTTCTTGTAGATTAGGGGTCAGCTTAGACTGGATTATACTAGTAGGGAGCAGAAGAAGCTTGAAAATTGATCCCAATCAGGAATATTGGCTAGGAACAAAAAAGTTTCGGGAATCCTGCTTAACAAGTCAGCTTTAAAGGGACAATTTTTTCTTTTTCAGATATGGTCATGTTTAAAAAATGTTTGCAGAACCTTTTCTAGCACTACCATTTTAGAATTTATTCTTGTTATATTTCAATTCAAATGAATTTGAAAACTGAAAGTTGTGTTACTGAGATAAACTGCGTTTCAAACATTCACAAATATTGTTAAATTTTCAGCAAAACTTAGTTAAATAAAAGGGTTTTGAGTTATAAAAAATCTGTGTTAATAAAATTTTCAAATTTAAAATACTCAAATTCATCCATCACTTTAATTTTGATTTTTTGCCTTTCTTACTTTTTTAATTAAAACGCTTAAACTATATGGCTTGAGCTTCTAATTATATATGGCAGCCGAACATTATATTATCTGCCCATTTTTGCCCGCTCTACCTTCGATAGGTTGTGGAATATTCTTCAGTTGTAGTACAAACAAAAAAGAATTGAGTTATGCTAATTTGAATTACATTTATTCAAGAAAAAAAGTTATATTCCTCTTGTATTTTGTTTATGTAAAAGATATATAAATTTTATACCATAGAGAAGATTTTGGGAAACATGCTTAGAAAATATAACAAATTAGAGTCTTTAACAATATTACAACCTTTTTGAAACGTAATTTGTTGATTTATTGGGAACGATAACTTGATAGTTAACACTTTTGATCAGGTCAAGGAAGACACTTTAGGAAATGTGAAAATTACAAAGGATCCAAAATAAATTATTATTTCATAAATTTTTAAACAGATACAGTCATTTTCCTTGTAATGAAATAAAGTCATATAAATTAAGCTGGTTTCTCTTCAATTGATTCCATACCGTTTAAAAAAATATACTTTTGGAAGTTACCTTTACAACCTTATTGTTCCGACATAGTTTTTATATGTGTGAATTCTGCCTTACGCATTAGGCAGGATTTAAATTTAAGTTTTATTTAAGATATTGAGCTATAAAAATAAAGTTGACAAAGTGATTTTACAACAAAATTTTGAAAAATATCGCCTTATATTGGGCAATTCTTCACTATTTTAAAAACCAGTGAAGATTGGCATATTTTTCCCTTATACAATAAATAAAATTTGACTTTATTTTGACAATTGAAAAATACCCTCTACATCCCAACCCTGCCTCTATGCGGGCTTCGATCTGAAAATTCTCCAAAAATCCATTTTTCAACCAATTTTTGATCTATAAAAACAATTGAAAAGAAGAATTTTAAAATTCAAGAACATTTTAAGTTTGAATGTGCGACTTGTTTATGTGACTTTGCCAATGTTTTTGCAAATGTCATTTTTCTGGGGTCAACTTTGGCTGTGTTTGTAACTAACATTCCCTCTTTTTTTATGTGGTAAGTAAGCAATATTTTTTTTTAGTGTACCAGACCTAAAAAAAATAAGAGACAAAAACATTAATTAAAATTTGTACCAGCCATATTTAATTGAAAAAAAAGTAACAGAAACTTTTTTTTATTTCGTAAAAATTAGAATAACAAAAAAAAAAGGATTGTTAGCTGCAAATTTCGAGAAAAAAATTGAATTTTAAACTGTCGTAACATAGTTCACTTCAAGGTAATGTTTATTAAAAAAAAAAAAAAAATTATATTTTCAGAAAAATGAGTACCATAGATTGCCAAATATAAAATGTATGTATATTAAGAAAATAATTTTTAATAAAAATATATCTTTACAAACATTCAAGATATATAAGCAAATTATTGCAAATATATTTCAAAGATAAGATAATGTCTCAGGGGACGAAAACAAATGCAGATTTTTTTTAACATTATGATTGTTGAGATTTCATTGCAATCGACAAAAACAATTCAAAATAGAAATAACCCGAATGAGGCCGTTGCAAATATTTTTCAAAGTTGATGTCGCCCCCCTTCAAAATTGGTCTGAAAAATCAGGGGGCAAAACAATATTTTTTTCAAGAAACTTCAAAATTTGCATAAAACTTGAAGTCTTTTCAACTGAAAATAATCTAAAATGAATTTTTCTGCATTGATAATCATATTTAGCATGTTTGGGCTTGTTTAAAAATGTTTTGAAATTTTATGAAATTCCAAAGTACAGCACCGCAAAAATTTTATTCTTCAAAAAAATTTTTTTGTCAATACTTAGATATTTTGGAAACTATTGATGGCAAAGCAACTGGAAAGGTATATAATTCATTTTAAAACACTCGTTTCATTTAAATGTTGAAACCATTGCTCGTAATCTCAATTTTAATTCTTTTTATATTTTTTTGGTCAAAGTCGAGGGACATAAACTTCAAAAAATATTTGCAACGGCCTAAACAATATTAAAAAAAATCCCTATGACTTTTTCTTAAAATAAAAATATTCTGAATCTTGCTTGCAACACTTGTTTGTAATAATGGTTTATTTCTGGGTTTTACTTGAATAAAAAGGAAACCTCGTACTTTCTACTGTCTCTGTTCGCACAAATGTACCTTATGTAGAAACAGTAATCTGAGAAAAAGACTTGCCAAGCTTGTTCCGCAAACAAGGCTTCTTTTTAAGTTTTCGCGAAAAACTAAATTTTCTCCTGATTACTTAAGGAAGTACTGGATATTTAAGATTTTTCTGAAAGAGCACAATATTTGGAACCAAACTGCATCAATTACTGAAAAGTGATGAAATTGCATATAGGACATTTTTGCGAAAAGAGGCAGTATAGATCTTTTTCAAAAATTCTTCTATAAAACATTGTTTCTGACCCGCCAATACTTTTTTCGTTTTTGTTAATTTCCTCCGCCAAAAGACTATGCTAAACATCTCACAAACCACCTTCAAAACTCACGTAGATTTCCGTGTCATGAATCCATCAAGTGCCACACATCTCGAAAACCCACTGCCTGCCAGCTTACGTCAGTCGTATTATTAATGCAGGAAGAATAGTTTCATGAAACCTAGCCCAACAACTCGCAGATAGTTCTGCCGAGCTCGAGCTCGTTAACTGCACTGGGTTGAGCGGTTGGGTGGTGGAAAAACTTGGAAATTATTTATCTCTACCAGCTCGAAGAACCCACACCCAATGAGAACACGTCACCCAGAGGCCAAGGTCGTAAAGAAACATTCCGGAACATGCAGCCAAGAAACACGTTTTCTTATTATTTTCTTTGCGCTTCGAGGGAGTGCGGGAGGGGGGAGATCAAGAAGAACAAGCCACGCATCAAAGACCCCCAACCTCGCCAATTTCCCCTCGCTCTTTTCACATCCCATTACAAAGGAAATTTTCCCTCTCCGTTCTGCTGCTTACCCGAAATTGCTATCATCTCGAACACATTTATTATCGCATAAATTTTCATAATAATATGCGCGCTTTTATAGTGTCGTGTCCTCCCTCCCTCCTTAAGGGGAGGAATGGGGGGGAGGTAGTCTTCCTCTTCGAATTTTCGGAGTATCATCTTTTTATTGCTGAAAAAGCTGGCGGAAAAAGGTTGTTTTCAACCTTGAGCGGAAACTGGACCTGACCTCTTACGAGGAGAATCTTTAAGTCAGCTCGGTTGAAAGGTGGATTTAAGGAACGGGGGTGCCCTTAAGGGTTCGAATTTGGGCCAAGTGGGTGGCACACTTGAAAAGGATCGAATTTGATGGGACCTGTTATTTGTAGGGGGATTTTCTGGTGCATTAATAAAGATTAAAGTTCAAATGAAAAATAGGAAGCCAATCGATTCAGGGGTGGATTTGAGGATTCGATGTTTTTAGGCAAACCCCCTTAAGCCTTTTTCTTCGACCTTAAATCGGTTCAAATTTGTACAGACTTTGGCAGCGATGCGTAAAAGTGTACAATATGCAGTCAACCAGGAACGAAGCAGCAGCACATGTGGTCCAGGCTCTGAACAGGCACTTATTTCGGCGATAAATTTGAGTGCAATAATAATTGGGATAATTGCCATACATTATCGGCTGGGAAAACCGCAATTTATACTCCAAAGTGCTTCTGTGGCTGGCTGGAGTCTTGTCCTGGTCATTGGCGTTGCCAACAGGGTTTCTACTGCCCTGCCAGGGCAGGTTTTTGGCCATTTGAGAGGCATAATGCAACGAGTTATTGGCTATTTTATGGCCGGTTTGCCTGCAGACTGCTGGAACTTGCTGGTAGACTTAAGTTGTATCGAAATTGGTGCAGTTATTGGTTTTTGAACCGTTTAAAATTGAACGCAAAAGATTAAATTATTTCTGTAACTTTTCCAGTATTACCTCACCATACCTTTAAGGGTTTCCCATCAACATCAACATTATCTCCTTCAAGTCCTCACCGTTTCATCATCGCCACCATCATCATTATCATATTCGTCAACACCCTGTCCGTTTGCTGGGTTGACTTTCCCCCGTGCAGAACCCCGTTGGGACGCGGCCAAGCTCCCAAAGGTTCGTGCCACGCAAGGGCGGTACTTCGCCGTGGGCGGCGAGACATGCCACGCGATCCGGATCGTTAATTTATTTGATTTATGGAAGCCATGAGAGTGTGAAGGAGCTCTACGCTGCTGTGCACGTGATCCTCCCACGTGGTTCCTAGGCTAGACAGTTCTAGGGGGCACGGACGTCTACGGCCCGGATGGGATGGCTCCAGGATATTCTTGAGTTTTTCATCGACTCGTTACGAAAGGAGCTTAAGAAATCGTGGCGCCACTTTTGGAAGGACGAAGGCTTCCTGTTACGGTATTCAGGATGAGTAGTCTTCTTACTAGATATCTGCTAAAGAATAAAAGATATCAGTACGATTACAGTTCAGTCATGGTCAGAAAGGACTCATAAGTTTGTTTTTTTAAATTTTTTAACTATTTGAAAAAAATATGTTTAGAGTTGTTTTCTTTTATTTTAAACATAAAGCTCAAACTTATGGAAACGTTCAACACGTCACTTTCATTTGAAATAATCACAAACCATCATCCTTCGGGACAACAACACGCCCAGCGCTTCCCATCATAAACGAGATCATTATGCAAAAATGATCATCATTTGAAGGGCAGTTTTCACGTTGTTTCATAACTTTTTCGTTCCTCCCCCGCGGGGGAAAACCCCCGGGACGACCGGTTCCGAACTCTTTAACGGCGCAAAGACGCCACTTTCGCCAAGATTAAGTACAGACATTTTATGAAGAAATTAAAAGGCCTGAAAACTGAAGGGAAGATTTTTATGGCCCTTTGAAACCAAAAAAAATGGTCGAGAAAAACGGAGAAAAACGAACCGTGGCGACACGAACAGGTAACTTTTAATGGACAAAGTAGATGTAAATTGAGATAATTTGGCTAATGAGATACATGAAAGGGCTTTTTTTTCTCTTGTGGATCCTTTCCACGATGGCTCTCGGTCGTGCCCGGAAGGACTTACTTTGTTTGACGGAAAGACCTCGGAAAAAGGGTAAGGTCACGTGCAGGCTTAATGGCAGGTTGGTTGGAGAAAATTTGATTACGTGAGAATTTTGGTTGACATTTTCTGCTAAGGATGTAACATTTAGAACAAATTATGCTTTACAAGAAATGATCTAAATTTGGTTTATTTTTGTTAGGATTTCTGTAGCTTATGATTAGGGATTAGTGAATTTTAAAAATTATGCTACATATATAAATTTTCATTGAAATTGAAATTAATACAACCGACTGTAAACATTGTATATTTTTTTCTACGCGTTTTCAATTTCCGTATTTGAGCAATTCTCTACGAAATCGGTCTTTTTTCTTCAATTTTAATTTTTGTATTTTTTAATTCGACTGAAACTTTTTTGGTGCCTTCGTAATGCCCAAAGAAGCCATTTTGCTTCATTAGTTTGTCCATATAATTTTCCATACAAATTTGGCAGCTGTCCATACAAAAATGATGTATGAAAATTCTAAAATCTGTACCTTTTGAAGAATTTTTTTGATCGATTTGGTGTCTTCGGCAAAGTTGTAGGTATGAATACGGAAAATCGGACCATTAGCTGCTGAGATATCGACATTAAAAAATAGTGGGCTGTTTGGGTGAGACTTAGAAAACATCAATTTTCCTGTTTTTAAACCTTCGCATTGCAATACGGGGCATGAACGATCTGGCCAAGTTTGATGGTGTACGGGAGATGCTGCAGCAGTATGGAGAACGTATCGATGTGTTGGTGCTTGGTGAAACCTTCCTGAAGGCAGATCGAACTTGTATTTACAACTTGGATGGATACATCGCAACTTTTTCCTGTCGTAATGAATCGAGCGGAGGTTTGGCTGTGTTCGTGCGGAACGATATTGATATGGATGTACTCGAGAACCGAACAGCTGACGGATTTCATCACATACACTGCCAGCTACGTTCCTTAAACAAACGTATAGACTGCCATGCTGTGTACAGGCCACCGTCATTTGGTGCTACTCGGTTCCTTGACGAGATGGATCAAATCTTGTCGAAAACTAAAAACGGTCTCGATTGTATCATAGTCGGTGACATGAACATTCCCGTAAACAAACCCTCGAATAATATTGTGCAGCAGTATTCTCACCTGTTATCATCGTACGGCATGGTGGTTACGAACACTTTTATAACGAGACCGGCGAGTGGTAATATTCTGGACCATGTGATATGTGATGAGAAACTATCGCACTCGATTACCAATGAAACAATTCCCTCTGACTTGAGTGACCATTGTGTGGTCCTTTCCACATTCAGAAGGGCTGAACCGATCCTGAAAAGAACTCTGGAGAAGCAGATCATTGATCACCGTCGTCTCAACCAACTGTTCTTCGATCGCATTACAACGTTGCCGCAAACCTTAACAGCTGATCAGAAGCTTTCTCACGTAATTAACTGCTACAATACCCTACTGCCCCAATGTACGAGAACTGTCAAAGCCCAGGTCAATGTCAAAGGGCACTGTCCATGGATGACGCTCCACTTATGGAAGCTTATCCAAATAAAAGATAACACGTTGAAGCGGAAGAGGCGTAATCCGAATGATGCTCACCTGTCCGAACTGCTGGCGCATGTCTCCAAGAAACTTCAGAAGGAGAAGGCTGAATGCAAGCGGAACTACTACAGTAATCAGCTTTCCTCCGGTGATCAAAAGGCGTCGTGGAAGGTCATCAACGAAGCTATGGGGAAGAACAGCTCTCGCGCTTACCCAACCGAACTGCTGATCAACGGCAACAAGACAACGGATTCGAACCAGATAGCTCAACACTTCAACGATTTCTTCAGCAACGTGGGACCCAACCTTGCAGCAACTATCAACAGCGATCGTGAAGTCCACAAATTTGGAACCCTGTCTGCTTTACCTGAGGGAAACTCCTGTTCCTGAGACCAGCATCAATCAACGAGACAATCGCCCTCATCAATGCATTGAATCCAAAAAATCCCCGGCCCAGATGGAATTCCCGCTTCCTTCTTGAGAGCAAACTTCGTTTTCTTCGCGCACCTGCTGACTGACGTATTCAACGAAATAGTTGAAACTGGAGTCTACCCTGCTGTCTTGAAAGTGGCCCGTGTTACACCTGTGCATAAGTCGGGTGACAAAAGGAAGCAAACAACTATCGTCCGATATCCTGTCTCTCCATCCTGGACAAAGTCATTGAAAAATTGATTGTTTCGCGACTTGTAGACTTCATCACTCAGCACAAACTCCTTTACGCCCACCAATACGGTTTTAGGCAGGGTCTGAGCACACTATCCGCCTCGTGTAACCTAGTAGATGACATCTACGACTCGCTGGACAAAAGAGAACTGGTTGGAGCATTGTTCATCGACTTAAAGAAGGCGTTTGATACGATTGACCATAGACTCTTACTGGAAAAACTGAAACCTACGGCATACGAGGTGTAGCCAAGGCAGTTATTGAGAGTTACTTGTCTGACCGACTCCAGTTTGTATCGCTCGGACAAGTACGCAGTACGCTCAGTCCTGTTGTAACTGGCGTCCCGCAAGGAAGCAACCTTGGACCGATTCTGTTTTTGCTCTTCATTAACGACATCGGGAAGCTGAAACTCAAGGGGACAACACGCCTGTTTGCCGACGACACCTCGGTCTTCTACCACGGGAAAGACTGTGCTCTGATTCAACGCCAGATTACCCAGGACTTGGAACTCCTTGACGACTATTTCCAAACAAACCTGCTCTCCATGAACCTGTCCAAGACAAAGTACATGTTGATTCGATCACCCCGGAAGCAGCTCCCAGCTCGCCAGCCTGTAGTCTTCAACGGCCAACAGATTGAAGAAGTTAACCAGTACCCGTTCCTTGGTCTTACCCTTGATGACACGATGAGCTGGTTAGCACACATCGACCTGTTGAAAAGAAGCTAGCTCCAATCTGCGGAATACTTTGGAAGCTGTCATCGTTCCTGCCTATTAGTTGCCTCAAAAAGTTATACTTCTCCCTTGTCCACTCCCGCTTAAACTACCTTGTCACGACCTGGGGACTTGCTTATGCTGTACACCTCCATGACCTGCAAGTGATACAGAACAGGTGTATCAAAGCCGTCTTTCGCAAGCCGTACCTGTACCCAACTAGCCTCTTGTATTCCAACCCGGCCGACTCACTCCTTCCTCTTCGAGCCCTCCAAAAACTCCAAATGCTGACCCACGTCCGAAAATGTCATCTGAGCACTACCTCCGCTTCAACGTTTCCAATAAGAGAGCAAACCTCAGAAAATGATCGAGCTACAAGACAACTAGGTGATTTCATCTTGCCCCTACCGAGAACCGAGTTCGGTATGAAAAGGGTCGCTTATGTTGGGTGCAAGCTGCACAACGAGTTGCCGACGGTTTGTAAAAATGCGAGTCAGGGTGCTTTCAAGCTGTCGTTACGGAACCACATCAAGTCAAAAATAATTGACTACCTTGTCTAAACACCCGCCACTAAAGAGTTTTCTTCTCTGCTTTCCGGTCGCCACCGCCCGCCGTCCACCGCCCGCCGCCCACCACCCGCCGTCCACCACCCACCGCCCGCCGCCCACCGCCCGCCGCCCACCACCCGCCGCCCAACGCCACCCGCCGCACACCGCCCCCCCGACGCCAACCGCCACCCGCCACCAACCGCCCACTACCAGCAACTGCGGCTTACAACCCGCACCGATTTAGAATTTAGCTATAGTTTTTAATTTATGTAATAGTTTGCACAGCCTTTAAAGAGAAACTCTTCTCACTGGCATACGTGCATAGCAGTCCGAGCCTAACCTTTAAAAAAAAAATAAAAGGTAGGTGAAATATTCCCAGCTTCTGCTGGGAAGTGCGTAATTCGGTATTAAGTAAAAAAAAAAAAAAAAAAATATCTCAGTAACTAAAGGTCGTATCAACAAATTCCGAAGAAGCAAAATATAGAGAATTTTCTCAGCTTTTCAAAAATATTTTTTTCCAAAAGTGTGCAAACATGTGCACTAATTGTAAAAAAATAAAAACTGCGACTATTTTCAAAAAAGTCACCTAAATATGGATTTAACTTGAAAACGGTGCACTTTATGAAAATTTCACTAAAGTACTTTTTGATTGCAAATTTTATTTTCTATCGAAAAATGAAGTTGAAAAAATTTTGCGACCAATATTTCGATTTTTAGAAAAAATCAGTTTTGATTAAAAAATTCATAACTCGGTCAAAGATTTATTGCACAACCTGGAAATTTCTGAAAAGTTGGCATTTTATGTCCTCTAAAACATATCAAAAAAAATAAAAAAATTAAAATAGTGTTTTTTTTTGCAAATCAAGTTTTAGTGATAAAAAGATAAATAAAAAAATCACCATTTTTTTACCGTGTATCATTTTTTTCCAGTGTGGTCCGTATCCATACCTACAACTTTGCCGAAGACACCAAATTGATCAAAAAATTCCTTCAAAAGATACAGATTTTAGAATTTTCATACATCATTTTTGTATGGGCAGCTGCCAAATTTGTATGGAAATTTATATGGACAAACTAATGATGCAAAATGGCTTCTTTGGGCATACCGAAGGCACCAAAAAAGTTTCAGTCGGATTAAAAAATACAAAAAAATCGAATGACCGAAATCCTAGAGAACTGCTCATTTGGCACATTTGAGCTTTTCTCAAATTTTGAGTTTTGGAACTACAGATTGGAAATACCAGCAGCACTTCTGATTTTTTTTTCAACTTTATTGATATTTTGTAGTTTGTAGCATCAATTAATACTTTTTACTTAACGTAAAATAAATTTAAAAAATCTTCATATTTGATATTTTTATTTCATTTTGTTTTTATAGACAAACATTATATTTTTCTAGATTCTTTGAAATATTTAGTGAAAATAAAAGTTCAATTGACCAAACACAAATGCATTTTCCTACATTAATTGTCATTTTTAGCATAATTGGTTTCGCTCAAAATCATTTTGAATATTAGTGAAATTTCAAAGTACAGTTCTTCAAAGAATACTCCTCGTAATTTTTTTGTGAAAACTCCTTTTTGAAAACCAATTATAGTGTTTAATGTGCTAGGGAAATTCTGCGTAATAACAATTTGACTTGCATTTCATTTTAACGGTAGAATTCCAAAAAAAAATGAAGCCTCAAGCTCGATTTATTTGGGCTTAAAAATATTTTGTTAATCTAAAAATCAGCCTTTTTTTTGAATATATTAGTTTTTTTACTTAGTCCCGTGAAATTCTCATCAATTTTGAAAATTTGTCTTGATGGTCCCCGCGAAAACCATAAATTTTCAGCTTTAAAAATAATTCAGCTATGATGCTTTATATCAAATTAGGTATATAAAAGTTATTCCGGTTGTTTAACCTAAGATTTTATAAGTTTTCCCGCTCCGTGAAGTTTCCGAATTTTTTCCTTTAAAATTATATATTTTTTCAAACAAATTATTTATTTTTAGTCAAAAAAAAATCAAAACATCTGTAAAAGCTCACAAAAAACTCAAATTTAAAATGTTCTAATGATTTTTTTCAAATCTTTTTCAGAATATTATGCACTAAAAAACCAAAAACTCGAATTATTGGTTTTGTAGCAAAAACAAATCAATTTCAATTATAAAAAATATTAAAATTTTAAAAACACATTTGAATATAACTCTTCCAAATTATTTTAAAAATGTAAAAATCGAAAACTAAAAAAGAAATTACCATATTTTTGATGAAGAATATTTTCGTAAATCGATGTTTTTCTTTTTTTTTATTGAAATGAAACTATACCCATGAATTCCTTTTTTTCCATGCATTTTCTGATCGATTTGGTATCTTCGGCAATGATAGCGGTTATGATCAGGACTTTAAAAAAATACACGAAAAAAATCCCAATATTTTTCCGATTTTTATCACCAAAACTTGAGTTCCCAAAACACGTATTTTTTAAATTTCATTTTTTTTAAGAAATCTTTTGCGAAAGCGTTAAGGATGCTGCATAATCTGATATTGGAGACATATTTTTTTGAAAAAAATATTATCAAAAAAATAACGAAAATTATGTCAAACAAAGTTCAAAAAACAATAAGAGGCATTTTTTGATATTTTTCGTAAAATGATAAGTTTTTTGCGTTAAAAAATATAATGGAAACAAAACCTGCAAAAAAATAAAGTTGAAAAGCTGCAAAAATTTCCAATATTTTTTTTTTGTTAGAACGCATCTGCAAGTTAAAATTTTGTGAAACAAGATTTTTTATCAGTGTCACAAAATTAGCCCTTATTTTTAAAATTGGTAGCTATTGGTTCGATTTTTGTTGTAAAAATGATGTTTTGCCTTTCTTACTAAAAAAAGGTATAGGTTTTGTGATAAAAATTGATTCTAAATTAAAAAAAAAAATATTTTTATGATTAAAAATTGTTTTTATTAAGAAAAATGCAGAAAATATCTCAAAAGTGCTTCTCTATCATGGTGTATTGTTAAGTTGCTGAATGCTGAATATTTTTAGAAAAAAATAACATCTCCAAATTGACATTTAATATATCAACATCTCTGTTAAGTATATTTCAATTGTAAATTTGGTTTGCTTCCTTAAATGTTTTTTTTAATATAATTTTGTCTGAGAGTATTATTTTTTTTACAAACACCTTTCTTCAAAAATCTTTACCTCTGATTCCTAATTTTTCACTATGCTTAACTGTAGCGCAAACGTGAATTTTTAGGTTCTCTGAAATAAATAAAATAAAAATTCGAGTGATTAAAAATAAAATAGTTTCATAAAACATCGGAAATGTTCTTTTCCGTATACCTATTTGTTCTGAAAAGTCCTAATCATAACCTACAACTTTGCCCAAAACTCCTAATCTCTTAGAAAATCCCTTCTCAAGGTACATTCGTTTCGAATCTTCAAACGCCCATTCTGTTTGACCGGTCAGCAAATTTTTATGAAGCCTTGTATAGGCAAACTAATGATGCTAGATGGCTTTTTTAAACAATGGATAAACAAAGTTTTATTCAAATAGAAATTGATAAAGTAAAGTAATAAAAAAAAATCGTTTTAAAAATCTATATAAGGGTGAAAGCTGAACTTTTTTTTCGTATTTTTTGTTCCATTTTTCAAGTTTTAAAATAGTATTCAATTTAAATTTGCACTTTGAACAAAATTGGATTTGAATATACGTCGATTTCGATTAGAGTGGATGGAAAAGGAATTATTGTGCCTGAATTAAAAGCACTAAAATCAAGCAAAGCAATTGTAAACTGAATCAATTTTGAAGGTTTTTTTATGATACAAAATTTTGAAATAGAGTTGTCCTAAAAATAACTAGAAAACAATAAAACTAAAAAAAATTCAATAATTAGAAATCGTTTGCAACATCGTTATATAACCAAACCACCCAATTTCGTGCACTTGACACACAATCATCGAAAACCAACAAGAGCGGATATTAGTTTAACGCGCACTATTATTTCAACCATGCTTTAATCCCACCCCAAAATGGCAATTAGTTCTAGTGCGCGGTGTATTTGCCCCGATGTCCTCCCTCTCTCCCTCTGAGTCCATGCTGTTTTCCCACCCCTTTCGCCGCACGCACACTCCACACATAATTCACCGGAAATCACGCAAACCGGTTGGGCACTTCCTGCCGCACGCGCGTCCTATCCCGAACGATAAAGTGTACCAGTTTAGTGGTAATAACTGTCAAGATTTGCTTTGCTAGTAGACCCCCTTCAGAACAATAAAAGTTTCTCCCCCTTCTTCAGCCAAATTGCAGCAAAACGCAAATAAATACGGCTTTTGACTGTGTAATTAACATTAACTAACAACCCCCCGCTCGGGCGGGAATCTGTCAGGGGAAATTTCCCCTTACCTTCAATTCCTTGAGAGAAGGGGGGGAGACCAAGAACTTTGAATTCACCGCAATCTTCCGGCAATCACCATAATCAACGCCATGTCGTCGCCATCGAGCGCGCGGCTTCGAAGTTTGCTTCCAATTATTACTCGCTGCTTTATGCTTTTACTTTCGACCACCACCACCCCCTGCCCTACACACCCCTCAGGGCAGGCTTTTCCAGCAATAAGCGTTTAATTGAAAGTTACGGGGGGAAAGAAAAGCTAATAATCGTCCAGCCATCAAATCGAGATTCTTGGCGCGAGCGTTCTTCTAGTTTCCATTTTCCAAAGCGAAATAGATCCTAAATCCCACTCGACAGCTTTTTCGGGGCGATGATGGCTTAGAATATGGTGATGGGGTCTTCCCCATCCCTTCAAAGGTGGAGCAGGGAAAGAGAAAAAAAAGCAATCAGATTACCATATTCTAGAGAGAAACGTGGTTGCCTTAAAATGTGCTGGCTGTGATACCTTGATGGGCGCACGGGTCCCCCACAGACCGTTATTATGAAAAAAAAATTTCTACCCAAACCAATGATTGGACATGGTTCCAGGGACCATTCTGCACCTCTGGGCCGAGTTTCAAAATATTTGCCGGCAGAAATTTCGAATACGGTCAGTTTTAGTGTTTCGAGTAGAAATTAAGGAGAAACCCCATGTAAAATGCGTAGGAAATGATCAAAGTTTCAATGTTTTAACTCCGAAACATTACTGGTCATGGTTTTAAATTGTACTAACATGTAGCAGAATGATATAAAAACGATTTACAGCACTGACTTAGCCGGATTAAGCCTAAGTCAAGTGTCTTAAGTATATTATTTACAAGTTTATACCTTAATATTAAAAAAAAACTCCTACATCAAGGAATTTTCAGTCAAAGAACACTAGATTGAGCATGAGCATGAGCATGAGCATGGTTGACTGCCAATGAGCTGCTACTCCGTTATTGACGGATCAGCTGAAGTTACACAATGAACCAACAGATGAGTAGTGGGAGCTAATCATCCTCACTGTATAACCCCTGAAGATCTCTGCTTTAAGTCAATACCGGCGCCCCCCCAAGGAGATGCAGTTCAACAAAGGTAGGAATGTTAGTCCGATAGTTGAAGTTGCAGACTCATCAGACACAGAGTTTGTCGCTCTATACCTGTTGACACCGCGTGAGACCGTTGAATCCACAGCATCTCCTTCAAGCATCACGGGAAGTGGGGGGAATTGTGTTAGTAGGGGAAGGAAAGGGAAGGTCAGGATTCATCTTGGTAGATGATATGACCAGAATGTGAACCATAATCGTTGCCTTCTGAGTTACGGCGCTATTAGAAGGACTTATCATTCGCGTATTTTTTACTTCAAACCGCCGCCGTGCCATCCGAGCAACGATGCTTTGGGATGGACTTTCAAAACGAAATGAAATTTGAATTAACGCATTATTCGGTGACGTACAATTTAAAATAGATCCGGATTTATTATTGGTAGATGATATGACCAGAAAGTGAAACATAATCGTTGCCTTCCGAGCTTCGACGCTTTGAAAAGGACTTAATTATATTCTCAATCCCGTATTTTTTAGTTCTTACCGTCGGCGTGCCATCCGAGCATCGATGCTATGGGAAGGGCTTTCAAAATAAAATTAAATTTTTAGTAACGTATTATTCGTTATCATGCAAACCTCTAATAGTGCTGATACACCGAATTGTTTCAATCGATATCAGGAAGTTCTTCGCGCACGACTTCTTTAAAACCAACTTAACCACGAATTTATCCAGTCCAGACCGCAAACAACCGGCTCAAAAACAGTAAGACAATATATCCACGACGACGCGAAGCCTTCTATAAATAAATTCAAGAAACTTCACTACTTTGCCGCGGACTCTCGCGCGTCGATTCGCCAACTGATCTCCCCCACGAACACCACACGACTGAGGGCCAGATTCGCAAGGCCACGCGACACACCTTTTCAATGAATTCAAGAAACTTCTAGCACTTTCTCGCGGATTCTCGCGCGTCGATTCGCCTACTGATCTCCCCCACGAACACCACACGACTGAGAGCCAGATTCGCAAGGCCACGCGACACACCCTTTCAATGAATTCAAGAAACTTCTAGCACTTTCTCTCGAATTCTCGCGCGTCGATTCGCCTACTGATCTCCCCCACGAACACCACACGACTGAGGGCCAGATTCGCAAGGCCACGCGACACATCTTCTAGCACTTTCTCTCGAATTCTCGCGCGTTGATTCGCCTACTGATCTCCCCCACGAACACCACACGACTGAGGGCCAAACTCTCAAGGCCACGCGACACATCTTCTAGCACTTTCTCTCGAATTCTCGCGCGTCGATTCGCCTACTGATCTCCCCCACAAACACCACACGACTGAGGGCCAAACTCTCAAGGCCACGCGACACATCTTCTAGCACTTTCTCTCGAATTCTCGCGCGTCGATTCGCCTACTGATCTCCCCCACAAACACCACACGACTGAGGGCCAAACTCTCAAGGCCACGCGACACATCTTCTAGCACTTTCTCTCGAATTCTCGCGCGTCGATTCGCCTACTGATCTCCCCCACAAACACCACACGACTGAGGGCCAAACTCTCAAGGCCACGCGACACATCTTCTAGCACTTTCTCTCGAATTCTCGCGCGTCGATTCGCCTACTGATCTCCCCCACGAACACCACACGACTGAGGGCCAAACTCTCAAGGCCACGCGACACATCTTCTAGCACTTTCTCTCGAATTCTCGCGCGTCGATTCGCCTACTGATCTCCCCCACGAACACCACACGACTGAGAGCCAGATTCGCAAGGCCACGCGACACACCCTTTCAATGAATTCAAGAAACTTCTAGCACTTTCTCTCGAATTCTCGCGCGTCGATTCGCCTACTGATCTCCCCCACGAACACCACACGACTGAGGGCCAGATTCGCAAGGCCACGCGACACATCTTCTAGCACTTTCTCTCGGATTCTCGCGCGTCGATTCGCCTACTGATCTCCCCCACGAACACCACACGACTGAGGGCCAAACTCTCAAGGCCACGCGACACATCTTCTAGCACTTTCTCTCGGATTCTCGCGCGTCGATTCGCCTACTGATCTCCCCCACGAACACCACACGACTCACATCAAGGAATTTTCAGTCAAAGAACACTAGATTGCACAAAAATAAATTAAAATGGGGTGACTTTGAGCCAAGGGGTGACATTGTACCAACAAACGCATAAAGATTGCTTTGTCAGCTTGAATATTATGTTAATTTATTTATTTGTAGACGGATTAATTTGGCCTATTTATGTTCTCACACAGCAATTTGATGATATTGCTACGCAAATCTGCTTATTTTGTTTAAATAAAGCCTGTTGATTCAAAATTTAATAAATTAAAATAAATTTAAAATCTCCTGGAATTCTCCAAATTTGAAAATGATGCTCACATTTTACAGTTTTGAGTTAATTCCTACTGAAATCAAATAAAACGATCAAAATATTAGGGCAACAAATTTTTGTACGTGGCAAGTTTTTGACATTTCAATTAGAATAAAATTGTTCTTTTTTTGTTTTAAACCGTTTACAAATTTCAACCTTACGAATGAAATCCGTAGAGTACTTCAGCTATCATTTAGCTCATATATTTTTGTTGTCCTGTGTAATGATTATAATTAGCAA
>NC_051862.1:62956893-62989393 GCF_015732765.1 Culex quinquefasciatus | reverse complement strand
AACCTGGGCAGTTCTTAAAAACAAATTATAAAAAAGTTTACTTCCATTTTATATTTTATATCCATTTTTCATTCTTTTAAACATTGGCAACTCCATAGAAAGGAAAGGAGGAGAAAATTTCTAAGCTGAAACTGATTTTCAGGAATTGTCCTTCTTCCAAAATATTTTAACATTTTTCTCTGTTTTTCTGTTAGAGTTGTTCAATGAACAAGAAAAATTATATTTTGAAACTATTGCATTTTTAAAACTTATTCAAATTCATTTATTTCTGTGCATGCAGTACTTTTGAAGTTTAATATAAAAAAAGATCAAATAATTTTTCAAAGAAGTTTTTTTTTCTGAGGGTTTTTTTCCATTGTTTAAAATGATTTGATCTTAATTTAGTCATTATTTTCCTCGTTTTGTAAAGTTTTTTTGAACATGAGAATTTTTTTTAAATAGTTATGAGAAAATGTCTGAATCAAAACATATTTTACAGCTAGTTTTTTTTCTAGTTGCGTTTCGAAATAAATTAGTCCTGTGAAACTTTTTGGAATTTTCCTATTTTTTAACCAATGGAATTTCCTTAAACTGTCTTGTTTAAATATTTTTTTGTGAGTTATTCATTCTTTTAAATGTCCTAGGTTAAAGTCACGTTAATAAAATAACAACATTATTCTTTTAAACAAAGGTAACAGCTCTCTAAAAGTTTTTAATTACCTTTATGATTTTTCCAATTTTTTTTTAACAAGGGCATTTTACTAAAGTGTACTATATATATTCTTTCAAACAAAAGCAGTTCTTAAAAAAATATATTGTTATTTTTTATTGTTAAGCTCGTATTAAATAAATCTCAGGCAATTATTTTTTTGACATCAGTTTGAATATAAAATCAAATTTTCAATTGAAAGAACTCATCAAATTTTTGATTCAGTGCACCGTTTTTAAACAAGGCCACATAAAGTTTAATTTTACTGAAAAATTTCCGTTTTTCAATTTTTGAAATGGTGTCCATTCCAAAAAAAAATTTTTTTTGAAAGGTTCAAAAAAATTCTAATCAAAAACACAAGAGACATTTAAGATTTGACTGCTTTTTGTTGAAATTAAGCAAATAAAAGAAAAAGAAACCAGAATATGGAAGGTTTATAAGTCTCATCCAAACTTTCCCACATTTTCTAATGCCAATATCTCAGCAACTAACGGTCCAATTGTCAATGGTGGGAAAAGAAACAAATGTGAAATTTTGAATCAAGACTAATATTTTAAAGGGCCAAACATTCAATATTACGCCCATTTCAAATGTTGGTTTTCATTTTACAAAATGCCTGATGAAAATATTTTCATATCTAAAATTTTTCACTACAACTTGCAAAAAGTATTGTTATTATTTGTAAAATCATTAATACGCAATCTTTGCAAAAACTTATAATAACACTTTTTGAAAAAATAAAAGAATGGTAAAGCTTGTTTTTATTAAATTTGTCAAAATGAGGAATCTTTAAAATTTGTGTAATAAAATATACAAAGAACATTAGTTTCAACACTCATGACAATTTTTAAAATTTCAACTTAAAAGAAGGAAAACGCAAAAAACCCTCCCAGCGATCTAAAGCAATCGCAACCTTTTAAATAGGGCTTTTAATAGCTTATGGCACCAGCAAATGGAAAACCCCCTCCCGGTTGCGGATTTTTCCAAAACGCGTCACATCGTGCTCTCTACACCCACACCCACGAGCAAAACCGAAGAAAAAAAAGAAGGGAAAAAACTGGCGACGAGGATTTCCTTAATTCACATTCCACGGGCCTCGTTCGCCCCGACCCACGAAAGCGTTATTAAATTTCTCTTATCTTGAAATTAACATATTTTGTGTGTTTGCTTTTGCGAGTTTTTGGGTGGTGGAGGGAGAGGGGGGAAGATGATGTTGGCTGTCAGGATAAGTGCGTCCTTTTTGGAGTGCGGAGTGTCACACACTGACTGCAAGTCAAACAGAGACTGAGGAAATTCAGAGGAGGAGGGAGTTGGAGCAGGTCCTTAAGTGATGTAACATCAGTTTTAACGGAAAAGTATGGGGGGGAGTAAGATCGGTGTTATTGTAATCGACGATGACGACTAAAGTAAACAAACTCGTGCCAATCTCTTGTGGGGCACTCACTCGGGCTGTCACTTTGACAACAGGGTGGGAGGAGTGTGTGTTGAAGATGACAGCCCAGCAGTGTTTGGGCTGGAGCGGGGCTCATTATGTCACACGGTAAGGATGTGCCGGGGAGTGATTGTTATACCATGTCATTGTTTAAGCATAAAATAAAGACAGCCTCTCGTGTGGAAGACTGTCACGGTGAAATTTCGTATTTTAATCCAATTTGAATAATGAGGCTCAAGATCTCTTTATCTCTTGGCTCTGCGAGATGTTTTGTTTCTTACAGTTTGTAAATCTCATTAAAATTAATTGCATGAAATCCTTTCGGATAATTTTAAAATGTTATTATGGGTGGGAAGAAATCAACTCAATTACCAAGATATTATAAATCGTTGATTAAAAAGTGTTTAAAATGCATAAAAAGAGATTTTAAAGTTTAAATATCTAGCTACCCTATCTCAAGTTATGACTTAAGTTGTAATTTTGCCTTTTTCGAAATTTTTAGTTCTAATTTTGAATGAATGGAATGGATGAAACTTTGTCCATGCATTCAGTATGTCAAAAGGAGCTATTTTGCATGATTAGTTAATCCATACCATTTTGTGGCTGGTCATTAGGGTGCCTAGAAAAACTGAAACCCTGTCTTACAATCAAAAAACGGGTTTTTGGGATATTTTAAGCATCTGTGCAAATTTTGAGCGAAGCTGGAAAAGATTAACCCACTGATATCCAAGCCTAAAGTTTACGAAAAAAATGTTTTCCATACAAAAATTACTTTTTTAAATCGCAAATTACTTTTCAGCATTAAAAATTGGTATATTGGACAAAGTTGTAGAGCAACAAATTTCCAACAAAAATCTCTCTATTGAGAATATTTGGATGGAAGCAGCGCATCCTGCAGACAAAACTGTAAGAAAGTTGGATTTTCATACATCTTTTCGATTTTTCTCAAATTTCACCTTCGAGTATCAACCACAACATTTAACTTGTGGAGCAAGGCTTTGAAAAAGGCTAATATTCTGGGCCTCTTTTGGTTATACAAAATAGCCATGTGAATATTAAAAAAATCTGTATCTTAAGTAGGGATTTTCATCATTATCGCCAAAGTTTAGGTTATGATAATGAAAATGTTAATGTAATTCCCAAATACTTATTTAAAATAACTTTTGAGGACTAAAAGGGACGCTTTAACATTAACTTTAACGCTTTAATTGTTAAGGTTAAGGATGGTGCAAAATTTGGAAGATATTCATGTTTTGAAAACAGTGTAATTTTTGTAAAAAAAAACTGAAAATTATCATCGTACAACTTTTCAAAAGCATTTTTAGAATGTAGAATTAAAATGGCAATCAAAAATGACTTATCGTAGTTTTTTTCATAAATTGCACGATATTCAAGCTATAGACATTGTTCGGGCCGGGGCTCGAACTTGTACCGGACGTTGGAGGTTTTGCTTCCCACCTTCGTTGGTGGCACCTGAAGACCTCGGAGACAGGTAACACCTCACTACCGTACACTATAGGCACTAGCACATCGTACTTTCCACCGTGAAAGTGTCGATGTTGCTTCACGATCACCTCAACGATCACACTCAGTCTTGCTTCAGCGGCACTAGAGAACAGATCTCTACCGATCACGACGAATCTTCACGATTTGGGTTCGAATTGTCGACTGATTTCGGATTAGAATTAAACTCGATTTGGTTATTGCACGACTTGTATATTGGGATTTGGCAACGTAGAAAACAAGAAGAACGCGACGTTTGTGCTTGCGAGATGTATTTCGTACTACATTTGGTTCTCGTATTGATCTTCTGTCTAGGCTACTTTTTCCAATTCTGCTTCACACGGTAGAGATACAGATTCTCTCAACTGAGAGATATCAGCGAGGATGATGATACCGTGTGGTAGAGCAACTTCGGTATTTGCATGCAGTTATTTTTTGTGTGTTTTAAGTTCATAAGTAAATTCAATTAACTAACCCTAAATGTGAGTGTGTGTTTGTGTGTCTTCGAATGCATTCTGTTTAAATTGTGTGCTAAAACTAATTCGAACTATTTACATCTGTACAACACCTTCATGGTCAGTTCAGATCTGACCAGGCATTTAAGACGACATTTTTTCGAAAAATGTTCAGTTCTCCTTTTTTGACTTTGTAAATCGGACATCTGGTTGCAGAGATATAGCCTTTTGAAGCTTAAATTATTTGAAAAAAGACATTTATTTTTTTCATCTCAGATAAGTATTGACCCGAGCAGACGGAAATAACTTGGGAAGGTCAGATTTTGATATTGTGAGAAGATCGAAATATGTTATTGGGATGATCGGATTAGTTGTTAAAATAACAAAAATCAATAACAAAGATTTGTTCGAAGAATAACTTAAACTGTTATTATGTTGTTATTGCAATAACAAACCAATAACACAGAAGGAATCATGAAGGAATAACAAGATTTGTTATTTTGTGCGGAGAGGTGGAGCAGCATAATAACAAAAATGTTATTGAACTGGTATGTCTCCATAACAAAAAAGTTATTGTTTTGGTTTATTTGTAATTTGCAAATAAACCTGCAGTTGCCATAACTCCTCTGTACTAGTCAGGGCTGCAGAGTCGGGTACCTCCAAGCGACTTTGAATCCATACTTTGAAGACAACTCCGACTCTGGATGCAGGATATGACGTCAACGACGACTTTAGCTCTCCAAAATACCCGACTTCACAGATTCCGACTCCAAGTAAAAGTTGCTGAAAATTAGATGAATCCGATGCAGTCTCCGAGGTCACACTCCAGCTCGAACTTCAACGTCAGCTCCGACTTCCTGGCTCTGTGAAAATAATAACAGTTTTTGTTATTCACACTTCAAAAATTCTCAATAAATAAATCAATTCCGTTAGGGAATATAACTAAATTTAAAAAAAAAGAACTCTCAAAAGTTAATTTATCGGATTAATTTTAGCTTGAAACCCCATTTCATGGTGAAATAATGACCCCGATGAAATTGGTCAAAATTATTTCATAGTTCTAGCCAATTTTAGTAAAATCCCTTAGGGGGTATATCAAATAATTAAAAAAATCAACTTTCAAAATTTCAACTTTTTAGAATAATTTTAGCTTAAGGACCCCATTTCATGGCCAAAATAATGACCCTGACGAAATTGGTCAAAATTATCCCATAGTTCTAGCCAATTTTAACAAAGTCCTTTAGAAGGTATATCAAATAATTAAAAAAATCAACTTTCAAAATTTCAACTTTTCAGAATAATTTTAGCTTAAGCACCCCATTTCATGACCAAAATAATGATCCCGACAAAATTGGTCAAAATTATCCCATAGTTCTAGCCAATTTTAACAAAGTTCCTCTGGGAGTATATCAAATAATTAAAAAAATCAACTTTCAAAATTTCAACTTTTTAGAATAATTTTAGCTTAAGGACCCCATTTCATGGCCAAAATAATGACCCTGACCAAATTGGTCAAAATTATCCCATAGTTCTAACCATTTTAAACAAAGTCCCTTAGGGGGTATATCAAATAATTAAAAAAATCAAATTTCAAAATTTCAACTTTTTAGAATAATTTTAGCTTAAGGACCCCATTTCATGGCCAAAATAATGACCTCGACGAAATTGGTCAAAATTATCCCATAGTTCTAGCCAATTTTAGCAAAGTCCCTTAGGGGGTATATCAAATAATTAAAAAAATCAACTTTCAAAATTTCAACTTTTTAGAATAATTTTAGCTTAAGGACCCCATTTCATGGCCAAAATAATGACCCCGACGAAATTGGACAAAATTATCTCATAGTTCTAGCCAATTTTAACAAAGTCCCTTAGGGGATATATCAAATAAATTAAAAAAATCAACTTTCAAAATTTCAACTTTTTAGAATAATTTTAGCTTAAGGACCCCATTTCATGGCCAAAATAATGATTCCGAAGAAATTGGTCAAAATTATCCCATAGTTCTAGCCAATTTTAAACAAAGTCCCTTACTGCCCATGTTCGCATAAATGTCCCATATGCAAAAACAGCAAGCTGAGAAAAACGCATTTGAAGTTTGTCCCATACATAAGGCTACGTGTTAAGATCTAAACATATTTAACAAAAGAAAAAAATAATAACAGATTGTGTTATGGACACTTAGAAACTTTTCCATTTGTGCGATTTAAGGTAATTTTATTTCTAAGTCAGTATACCGAACGAATAACAAATTTTGTTATTAGGAGAGTTTTTGAAATATATAACATTTCCTCTTATTCGCGTGTTATTAAACATTTTCAATATAATATCACTTCAATACCAAATTTTGTTATTTTATCAGAAACTGTTATTATTTTTTCTTTTTGAAGTTGAACTTCAGGATAAAATAATAACACTTTTTGTTATTTTAACAGGATTTGTTATTGAAATATTATTAATTTTGTTATTACCGTCTGCCCGGGAACCGCCAATAAAAACCTATTGCTGGTAGTTTGAGATTTGGGGGAAGGCTCTCATTTGTGTGCCGAGTGATGAAAGCCGTGACGCTGAGTGTCAACAAGCGGTAAGCAAAAGTGGTGATAATTTTGGGCCTAATGGGCAACTAGTAATTTTCTACAAAAAAAATTGACGAGTGATATGTTTATACCGTTTTTTCCTATTTAAAAGGAAATAGTGAATTATTGTTGCCCACCAAACTGAAGCTAATGACAGCAAGTATCATTCCCAAGTGGCAGTTTTCTGTAAATTGACGGTGGAATGCACAATTTCGTCAAATTAAGTTTGGTAGGCTCAATATAGGTACTAGGCCCAAAATAGGGACAAATACCCTATTTTAAATTTTGTTTGATTTTGCATTTGATTTTATTTTTCTACAGTCACGAACGTATGACAAAAGGTGGAATGAATAAAACATCGATAGGACAAAAAGTCGTATTTTTTTATATTTTCATGCAAGATTTGTTTTCGATGAAATTTACTAATTTTTCGAAAAAAATTACCCCTGTTTTTTGAGACATTTTTGAAAAATTATCAAAAGTCAGAATAATCTGCATTAATTTTTTTCAAATATCAATTTAAAATTTAAAAAGGATAGAAAAATTGCAAAACATTTTTTTTTTCTGAAAAGTCATTATCATTAGCTTTTCTCTTTTATGGAACCGGTTACGCTTGAAAAAATGGAAAAAGTAACTTAAATATTTCATCCATCAAGAAAAATTTGTTTTTAAAGATCGGATAAAATAACAAAATATTTTAGTAGAACAACTTTTTTAAAGAACCTTCATTTTTCAAATATCTGCACAGAAAAAAAATCAAGGTAATATGACATCAATATGAAGGGGTACATCTTTAATGTCAGAAAAAAAGTGTAATTTTACCTCTGAAAATGTGTATTTTTTACCACGTTTATGGTGTAATGTCACTTTTTCTGTCTAAATTGAGGTAAAATTACATTATAAATGAAATAATATTCAAACTTCCAAATTAAATCTTCCAAATTAACACATTTTTTTCTGTGTAAGCACATGTTTTAAAGCATAGATAACTCACATTATTTCTACAACAAAAATATTTTTTTAATGAATGGTAATAATTCTTAAAAAATAGTTTGGCAGTTATTCTGTTTATATGAGAGAACATTATTGAAAGAATCGAAAAACTCACAGGATAATATTTAATACAGAAAAGGAAATAAATTTTCAAACAATATTCTTGAATCCTGACTTTTTTTTAGACATGTTTCAATACATGTTTTCTTTGATAAAAAATCCCAGATTTTTTTCACTTTTCCCACATTCGTCATTTTGTCCTATCGATGTTGTGTCCATTCGACCATTTATCCAATTTTCACCTTTTGCTTATTAGACCTATTGGCATTCGAATTTTTGTCGCACATCCCATTTTAAATCCTTAAAAAATACGAAAAAAATCATGAAAAAAAACATATTTTGGAATTTCATTTTCTAATAAAGTCCAGACTCGATTATCCGAAGTTTCGATTATCCGAAGTTCGATTATCTGAAGGTTTGTATGGGACTACGGATACGAATCATGAACATATTGTTTTCTCTTTTTCTTGTTTTAAACATCAAATTCGAGTTATGCGACCCCGTTTTAGTCAAATTTGAAAAGTTGATTGCCAACTTTCTTCACTGCCATATTGGCCGCCATTTCGGATTTATAAATTTTCAACCACTTTACTGCCCCTGATCGCATAAATGTCCCATATGCATTTTCATCGATTTTGAGTTATTGATGCAGTTTGGTTCAAAATTGTGTGCTCTTTCAAAAGAGCCTATAACATCCAGTACTTTGTTCTAGAAATCAGGAGGAAATCCAGTTTTTTCGCGAAAACTTAACACGTAGCCTTATGTATGAGACAAACTTCAAAAGCGTTTTTCTCAGCTTGCTGTTTTTGCATATGGGACATTTATGCGAACATGGGCAGTTTAGCGTAGTTAAAGGGTCATATTCAAGCTCGACAATCAAAAATTGGACAACGGAAAACACTTTTTTTTTCTTGATTCGTTTTTCCGAATTGACATTTTATCGAGGCCTTCGGATAATCGAGTCTGGACTGTACTCTAAAAAAATAATTTGGATGTTTTGCTATTTATATGAAAGAACTGCTCATTATTTAATGAATGAAAAAAATCACAGAATAATATTTATTTGTTTGATAGAAAATTAATTTTCGAACAATATTTTTGAAGTCTGACTATTTTTGGGCATAATTCAATACATGTATTCTATGTTAGAAAATTTACAAAAATATTTCAACTTTTTTGACCAATGACCTCGAAAATATTCGCATTCAATTTTATATTATAAATGAAGAAAATTAAGTATTTTATGTACGAAGAACATTTCATAAGTTTTCACTTCATAAATTAATAATATGATCTGTCCTTGAACAAGGCTTTCCAAGAAACATGAATTTTTCCAGCTCCTAAGAAATTCGTCATGACATAAAATCAAGAACTGCATTGAAAAAACCACACCACCATTCCCCACACTCTATTAACCTTTTTTTCCTCATTTGCTCACTAATGAGCCAAGTCTTTTGAGCAAGCACTACCTCACAAGTGCCTCTGGCCCATAATCGCTTTAGGTCGGGCAAAAGCCGTTTAGTGTGTAGGCTTGCTCATTAAGTGCATCGCTGCACTTCATGAACTCAACACCTTAACGTAATCAACACCACTGCACTGCACTGGTTGTCTTTGTTTTGTGCAATTCGATTCCACTGCTGGGAAGAATTATTGCTCAAGGGGGTTCAACCTAACGCGAGCTTCTTAACCCTTGATGCGTCAAATGTAATTAAAATATTTGAAAATGGTAAATTTGAAATTGGACAGGTTATTTAAAAGTATCTAAAATTAAAAAATTAAATATGTTTAAAATGACAGTGGGAGCTAGAAAACAAATTCTAGGAAGAAGCATGACTTTCTCATTGTAAGCTTCCTGAACCACCAGCTGCATTACAAACCACAACTACAGCAACAACGTCTAATAACAGATCATAATTCAAAGTTAATGGGATTCTCAAACCACACGTTTTTCTCTAACGAAGGGAAAACACTCGTGGTGTCTTCTGCCAAGGTCTTGTAAGTCGAAGGGGGTGCCCAGACAACGAAGATGTTCACACCTTCACGAGTCTACAGACTTGTTCCTTTTTCCCCTTGCACAGAAAAACAGGAAACTCGACTAGGCTCAAGCCAGCGCAAAGTTTCCTTCTCTCCTTTTTCCGGTAGGCTAGAAGTCTTAGAAGGGGCGCTTTTCCAACTGGTTCCGACTTCTACGTTGTCTTTGTTAGAAGAAGACTCTCTCTTCGTTAGCGTTTTAACAGCCAGAGTATTGATATAATATGGTGAAGTGGCATGGCGTACAAGAAATGACTTCGAGGCGAACGCTATTTTATGTCTAGCTCAAGGAAGCGTCATATTCAAATGAGCAATGTTGAGCTTCGTTTAAGTAAATAGATTAGGAATCATGCTGGGGAAATGGGAAATTGGCAACGGGAGATGAACTGCTAGTCTTTCAATGAAAAAGTGACATAATTCTGGAAGTGCTTTTGTGCTATAGTATATCAAAATGCAAATATTCAAAAAATAACTTAAAATAAACCTTTGCATCTCCAGTAACTTGTTAAAACTTTTTTTCATTGCACTGATAAATCATCCCAATACTTTTCAAATCCTTCCAGCAAGACCAAAAAACCCCCGGAAGTTATTACTGCCATAAAACCGAACAGATTTCTATTTTACGCCCATTTTCTGTACCGAAACCGATTTATTGTCTCACCGCTGGCAGGCCTGGGCTGACTGCGGTGGCACTGCAGTATCACCCCCTCTCCCCCGGTAGAATCTGGGAGGTACCACCCACCCTGTCTCAGTCAAGTTGAAATAAATATAAAACAGACACAAACACACACTCGTGTAAGAGGGCGCGCGTGTCGTCTGTCTTGTGTCCTGAATAAATATTCTGTGTGCTGCCGGCTGACTGGGTTGGCTCATGGCTTCCTTTCAATATTTCTTGGTGATCCATTTCTTGGCAACTACCTACGACGACAAAAGAAGAAAGTTTTAAGCAGCAGAAGCTCAGTGGGCTTACCCCTTCGGAGCCCTGTCAACTGATGGCAAAGCTGTTCTTCACCCGTGAGGGTGAATCCATAACTTTAGTCGCTATACAATTTGTTTGAATTTATTGAAGTATTTTCTGCAATAAAAACTATTAATTCTTTTGTATAAATTACCTAAAAAAAGATTTTTTCGAAAATTTAATATTCAAAATTTCACAGTTCATGTCACTATAGGAAAACTTTTTCTTTTTTATTGCGCAAGTACAATACCTTCAAAAAGTCAAAAATTAAAGATCAAAAGTTTGCAAAAAACATCAATTCCACTACGTTTCAGAATAAAGTAAAAAAAATCAAACTTTTCAGTATCAAATCAATCATACTAATTATTTAAATAGAACGTATGAAAATTGTTTTGCAGATTTACTGTTTTTCGAAAAAAGGAAAACTTGGTGAAACATTTCAAAAAGGTCCTATCAAAATTCTGGTAAACAATTTTTTTAAATAAAATGATAATGGGAAAAAGTATTTTTCCTTGGCAATAGTTCGCGAAAATTATAATGTAAATTTCAAGCTGAAATTTTAAATTTTCAGAAAATCTTGTGATACGATAACGATAACGCTTGATATAAGATACAATTATGTTACTGGCAATAATTACCAAAATACCTGAAAATTCTTGAAAAAAAATTGCAGGTATTGAATCAGCAATAAATATTAAACATATTTTCAAAACTTCAAAAAAAAATGCGCTGGCTTCATTTATAAATTAAAAAAATAATACACATTTCAAAATAATGAATGAATTTATTTTTTTCAATAACATAAATAAAAAAAATAGTTAAAATATAGTCAGTTGATCAAATAAGGCAAATTGGAAAACACATAATCATTTTCAATTCTTTGCATGCTCTGTCTTAGCAACCATTCAAATTTTCAAAGTTCAAAAATTCAAAATGTACGTTCAGCTGCGATACATAGACACTATAGCAAAAGAATATTTGTTTACATGAAATTAAGCTAAAATTGATTTTAACTTGAAAACGATTTTTTAACAAAAAAAAATAAGAATATTTGCAAAATTGATTTGGGGTCTTGAAATGTTTCCAGAGACCTATTGCAACATTTTTGGAAAAAAAACAAAGAATTAAAAAAAAGTATTGGAACGCGTCTGAACGAACTAATGATAAAAAAGGACTTTACGTTCATGGCGGAGCCCCCAAAAAGGTTCAGCCCATAAAAAAAATAATAAAATCCATTTCAGGTTTACATAATGAACTGCTTTATCACATTGCAAAGTTATGAAGTAAATAGTTTCTGTCGAGGTAAACTTTGTTCGTGTTTTTGACTAATATCTCTTTTATTTTGGTCAAAACAATATTGCAGCATTTCTTTTTCTCTTTAATTTGTTTTAACGCATTTTGTTGCTTCATTCAAGCTATTTTTTTTTTATTTTGATAGCAAAATTTCAAAAACATATGAAAAATATAAATAATGACTGCAAGACACATAAAACATACGTACTCATCATTTCTGATACGGTTGCCAATCTTCAAAATAAATAGTCTATTGTAGTGGTTTTTAACCTTATTCGACATAATCCTCCTTGGCATGTTTTCAAGAACTTTATTCACACTTTCAATTTTCAACTAACTGGTATCAATGCATAAAAAACATAATCTTGGCATTAATGTTTGTAGAAAGTTTAAATTTTTCACAACATAACTTTTTCAGCAACAAAAACACAAATACTATTACAGTCAAACCTCGCATAAGAGCGCCTCGCATATGCAACTTTGCATATACGAGTCATTCCACCTGATTCGGTTTTGTCGCAAGAGTTGCATATGCGAGGTACAGGGCTTATGGGATTTTGGCTATATGGGAGACATGGCCTATATTTTTGTAAAAAATCATCTTAACTATACAAATTTATAGTGTTTTGGAATCGTTATGAAGTCAGCTATACAGCTACACCAAATTTACAAGGTTTACGATGTTCTAGGTCATCCGAAACTTCCTCAAGTTAAGGCCTATGTGTTCACCGCCGTACAAGTATGAGGATTGTGAGACTTCAGATCATATCTGGATGAGGGAGGTTTGGTTTTGACTTCAGATCATATCAAGATAGAGGTTGGAGGTTTTGATAGCCTCAGGGAGGTTCAGGGACTAGTCTACCGATGTGTGGTGATGTTCTGGGTCTCCTGTAGAGTCCTGGGAGTTACGGCCGATGAATCTACCACCGTAACAAGGTAGAGGTCGATGGTTTTGGACCTCAGACCATATCCAGATAGCCTCAGGGAGGTTCAGGGGCTAGTCTACCGATATGTGGTGATGTTCTGGGTATTCTGTAGAGTCCCGGGAGTTAAGGCCGATGGATCTACTGCCGTAACAAAATAGAGGTCGATAGTTTTTGACCTCAGATCATATCTGGATAGCCTCAGGGAGGTTCAGGGACTAGTCTACCGATATGTGGTGATGTTCTAGGTCTTCTGTAGAGTCCCGGGAGTTAAGGCCGATGGATCTACTGCCGTAACAAGATAGAGGACAGTGGTTTTTAACCCCAGATCATATCCAGATAGCCTCAGGGAGGTCCGGGGACTAGTCTACCGATTTGTGGTGATATTCTGGGTATTCTGTAGAGTCCCGGGAGTTAAGGCCGATGGATCTACTGCCGTAACAAGATAGAGGACAGTGGTTTTTGACCCCAGATCATATCCAGATAGCCTCAGGGAGGTCTGGGGACTAGTCTACCGATATGTGGTGATATTCTGGGTATTCTGTAGAGTCCCGGGAGTTAAGGCCGATGGATCTACTGCCGTAACAAGATAGAGGACAGTGGTTTTTGACCCCAGATCATATCCAGATAGCCTCAGGGAGGTCTGGGGACTAGTCTACCGATATGTGGTGATATTCTGGGTATTCTGTAGAGTCCCGGGAGTTACGGCCGGTGGGTCTACCACCGTAACAAGATAGAGGTCAGTGGTTTTTGACCCCAGATCATATCCAGATAGCCTCAGGGAGGTCCGGGGACTAGTCTACCAATGTGGTGGTGTTCTGGGTATTCTGTAGAGTCCCGGGAGTTACGATCGATGGTTCTACCGCCGTAACAAGATAGAGGTCGATGGTTTTTGACCTCAGATCATATCCAGATAGTCTCAGGGAGGTTCAGGGGCTAGTCTACCGATGTGTGGTGATATTCTGGGTATTCTGTAGAGTCCCGGGAGTTAAGGCCGATGGATCTACTGCCGTAACAAGATAGATGTCGATAGTTTTTGACCTCAGATCATATCCAGATAGTCTCAGGGAGGTTCAGGGGCTAGTCTACCGATGTGTGGCGATATTCTGGGTATTCTGTAGAGTCCCGGGAGTTAAGGCCGATGGATCTACCGCCGTAACAAGATAGAGGTCGATGGTTTTTGACCTCAGATCATATCCAATTAGTCTCAGGGAGGTTCAGGGGCTAGTCTACCGATGTGTGGTGGTGTTCTGGGTATTATTTAGAGTCCCGGGAGTTAAGGCCGATGGATCTACTGCCGTAACAAGTGAGGTCGGAGGTTTTTGACCTCAGATCATATCCGGATAGCCTCAGGGAGGTTCGGGGACTGGTCTACCTGTAGAGTTTCGGGAGTAGGGTCCCCGTATCTCCTGAGGCTATCCGGATATGATCCGAGGTCAAAATCACCGACCTCATTCTTGTTACGGTGGTAGACCCACGGCCGTATCTCCGGGATCTTACAGAAGACCCAGAACATCACCATATCGGTAAACTAGCCCCTGAGTCTATCTGGATATGATCTGAGGTCAAAAACCTGCGACCTCTATCTTGTTACGGCGGTAGACCCATCGGCCGTAACTCCCAGGACTCTACAGGAGACCCAGAACATCACCACACATCGGTAGACTAGTCCCTGAACCTCCCTGAGACTATCTGGATATGATCTGAGGTCAAAAACCAATGACCTCTATCTTGTTACGGCAGTAGATCCATCGGCCTTAACTCCCGGGACTCTACAGAATACCCAGAATATCACCACACATCGGTAGACTAGCCCCTGAACCTCCCTGAGTCTATCTGGATATGATCTGAGGTCAAAAACCTCCAACCTCTATCTTGTTACGGCGGTAGATCCATCGGCCGTAACTCCCAGGACTCTACAGGAGACCCAGAACATCACCACACATCGGTAGACTAGTCCCTGAACCTCCCTGAGACTATCTGGATATGATCTGAGGTCAAAAACCATCGACTTCTATCTTGTTACGGCGGTAGACCCATCGGCCTTAACTACCGGGACTCTACAGAAGACCTAGAACATCACCACATATCGGTAGACTAGTCCCTGAACCTCCCTGAGGCTATCCAGATATGATCTGAAGTCAAAAACCAAAGTCACAATCGCCTTCCTCATACTTGTACGGCGGTGAACACATAGGCCTTAACTTGAGGAAGTTTCGGATGACCTAGAACATCGTAAACCTTGTAAATTTGGTGTAGCTGTTTAGCTGACTTCATAACGATTCCAAAACACTATAAATTTGTATAGTTAAGATGATTTTTTACAAAAATATAGGCCATGTCTCCCATATAGCCAAAATCCCATAAGCCCTGTACCTCGCATATGCGTGCTTCGCATAAGAAACCCCCATATGAGTTGCATATGCGAGGTTTAACTGTATGTACAATATATTTGTTCATTACCTTCTTGCAGCAGATTCAATAAAACTTCTTTTGTTTAATATTTAATTCGGAATTCCGGAAAATGTGATAGAAATCAATCTTTATATTTTTATTTTTTTCTTCAAAATCAAAAAGAAATGAGAAGTCTACTTGTTGTTTTTTGAAAAAATGCAAAACTTGCAACAAATATTGTTTGAAAACCATTTTATTTCATGGTTCTCATAATGCTTGAAGAGATGTAGATAATTAAATAATGTTCTTAATAAAACGAAAGGATAAAAACACTCAGCAACATAATATTCAAAGATTTGTTTAATGAATAACTAAAATTAACAAAAATCGAAAAAAAAACTCTTGCCAAAAAAAATAAGAAAGACTTGAAATCGAAACAATTCCCAAACTCAACAATTCTTCAACAATGTTTGCATATTTTCAAGAAATGTTAATATTCTAAAAACGAACTACTGCTCATTTTGTTTTAAAAAAATAGGTACAACTCATTCTGTGAAACTAAAGCAACAATATTTAAGAATTGCTCATGTTTCAAACAATATGAAAAGTCACATATATTAAGCAATAATTATTTTTCAGTTTTAGTCAGCAGTTTAAACCACCTTTAAAGTTGATATCTTAAAAAAAAGCTATTGAAGTTATCAAAGAAATTCAAAAATTTCACAAGAAATTAAAAAAAAATTGGATGTTTTGAAGTTTCAAAGGAAGAGCCAGATAAGTATAAAATAAGCTAAAAAACAATACGTTTTTTCGGAATTCTGAGTACGCCATCAAATCGGGCGCCTAATTTTACATAAAAGTCCCTTTGACACCAAATTTCTATCTCATCACCGTTGCAGGCTGCAAATTATTGAAAAACACCTCTTTTTTCGCATGTTCAAAAATTGAAGGGGTCGTACCGCCCCTCCGTCACGAGATATCAAAAAACGGAACTCGGATTCGTGATCAGGGACAAAAGTTACCCCTTAGGACAAAGTTTCACGAAAATCGAAAAGGGGTCGGGGCAACTGCTGTGTGAGTTGGCGGAGAATTACCCATTTTCAACAATTAAATTAAGAAAAATATTTGTAAAATATCATCAGTTGGAATATTAAGGCTTATTGTAATATACTTTAAAACAATATGTTTATCATTTTCTATTCTTTGCAATGAAATTTTTCTCTATACACCTTATTCTTTTTTTAAGTCACCTTTTTTCAAACGATTCTCGATTTACACAACTTTTTTTAAGTCATGCCTGAAAATGAGAATGTACATGACTTGAATTGAGAATATGACTTAAATTAGGGATTTCGTATATTGTCGGAGAATTTTAAAAATGTATCAAATGTATTTTGTTGAGTTATGTTATAAAAACATTTTAGCATGGTTTTGGAACACCTGGGATGTTCTAGTCCATCCAAAACTTCCGGAAGTTTTGTGTATTCAATTGATAGATCGCTACTCAGTGCATTTAAGATTTATTTTTTTAATTCAAGCATTTTTCAAGATTTTTAACAAGCATTTTAAAAGTAGTTTACAAACCAAAAAGTTTTTAATTACAGATCTACAACTATTTTTGAAAATATTGTTCATCAGAATATTAAAAGAAATGCAAATACTTTCTTTATTCCACAAAATTCCAAACAGATTTTAAAAGAACATTAATCAGCACTTCTCTGAAAGAAATCGCATAAAATACCTTTTTTTTTGTAAAATTTATTTTGATTTGATCAACGATATTAAACAACGATGAACAAATTGCATTTTAATACTATGAATATAAATTATGTGTTTAAATCAAATTGATTAGTAAAATAGTACATTTATTTCCCAAGTAACATTTTTTGTTGCGGATCCTTAAATGCAACTATTTCGTAACACCCAAAATGTGCTATCACAACATAGTTAGAACACTCGTGGTGCCCTAAAAAGCGCACGAAAATTTTGTGTTGGCAACATTTAGCCGCTTGTTTCAACTTTGTTACGACGAAGTACCAGAAACAATTTGTTTGTCTAAATATGTCGGTAAAGTAGTTTGTTGTGCTGTCATGATGTTGCCATTATGTTGTCGTTTAATTTGCGCGAGACAAAAAAAAACCTTTTTAGAAAAAAAAAACAAAGTGCCCCTGTCGGGATTCTGAACTGGTACCTTCAGATCTTCACACCTTGCCTCTACCACTGAGCCACGGATGAATTGATGAAAGGGCAAATGGTTGGGCTGAACTGTATCTAAGGATTTTTGATTTCAATATTTTTCTTAGCACACAAATCGGGCTAAGTCACATGTTGCAACAATGGAACCAATAAGTTTTCAATGTGTTTCGATTACAAAACGAAATGGATTGTTGCAAAGTTGTTTTCAATTCGAAAGGTTTGCAACATTGCAACGTATTGTTGCTAAAATGTCATTTTTATGTTTCTACAGCAAAACAAAACAAAAACTGGACTTAGTCAAATTTATCATGTTGCCAAATGCTACTTGGGTTGTTTACCATTTTACAATGTGTTATATAAATGTTATAATGTTATATATATTAGAATTATCAATAAACGTAAAAACTGCTTTTAATGAAGTTTTGCTTGAACTTTATAAATATACTTAAATTTTTCTATTGTTGAAATTAAGAAAAGCAAAAAAAAAACATTTTCTTGCACTTATTTTAATGATTCTAGTTATGATGAATTAGAGGTTCAGGACGTGCTTCGTTTCCGAGGTATTTAAGCAAATTAATTTTATAAAATCTCATTTAAATTAAAACAGCTAAATCATAAATTTTGGATTTATTTTTATTAGTGTCTATAAACAAATTTTAACGTTGAGTTTATCCCTTTTACACCTTATGTCAATGTTCATTGGAGTAAGCAGGATACACTCAATGTTTACATTTGTTTGTAAGACCATTTTTACGTTGATTTTGAGCAGTTTTTAGAGTACCGTGAAATTGCCGTGAAATTTCAATGTTTTTTAATTGGTATGCAGCGTAATTTCGATGTTTTTGCCGTGAAAAATCACTAGCCCTACTTTTAATCATTAAAATTTCATCCATTGTAGTCGATCTAGTTACGAGTAATGTAGAAAAACGTAAAAAAATCGATTTTGCTCTGAGGGGTTAATTATGAAATCTTATGAAAGGGCTATTCAAGTTATCTAATTAATTAACTAACTAACAATAAATTAAAAAATTTGAAAAAAAAATTAAAAAAATATTGTTTTATGTTTTGAATAAAGAGCCAGACAAGTATTGAAATTTTGGAATAAAAAGTTAACCTCCAATAATGTCCAAATTTAAATTAATTGATTTTGTTTGTATTGGTTTCAGCTTACATTTCGTTTTATATTCCAATTTAGGCCGATGCAAATAATTTTCAATGTTTTTGTCCCTCGGCTCTGGCTGCGGAAGGCAAACAAACATTGAAACAACAAGCGTAGTAAGTTTTATTTTCTGTGATGCTCAAATCGTGCAATATCTTGACAAAACTTTTCGAATTGATAGAAAAATCAATGTAAAGTAAAAAGAGACGACTTTCACAATAAAATTGTACTGTCAATTCCATCACATTAATGCCAACTGAGCTAACTTCGAGCCGTATTCCTGGATATCAAGATATACACGTGACATAGCGATAAGTGAAGATTAGAAATAAACATAAATTACGGTATAGAATATGGTGATAAAAGACAATAATGTTTATTGAAAAGTTCCTTCTTCGATTTAACAAGAAATAAACAAAAAAAAATAAACTGTTATGTTATACAACATATATCATCGCAATTAGAATAAAATAATAATTTATGGTGTTTTTTTTAAATCCAGAAACATTATGTTTAAAAAAAATTATTAATTTATGATAAAAATTTCAATTCAACATCAATTTTCAGTCACCACCCCACTTCCATCACTTTAGGCACCACGCGCACACATTTTACTTCAATTCTCGGCTTTTTCCCGTTTCTAACCCGGTGTTGGCGGCAATTCCGGGAAGAAAAATACGGCCAAAAGTGTCTCCGCTCGAGCATGAAACCAGGCCTTTCTACTTTTGCGGAATGTTCTTACGCGGGGTGACGATTGGTGCCATCCGGGCCACGTGGCACAGGAGAAGGGTAGAGTGGGTGGTGCTGGAGAAGCTTACCCACACACAGTATCTTTGAAGTAAAGGTTGGGAGTGCTCACGCAACAATGATTCCACTTTTGGCAGGGAAAGTTTCAATTGTTTATATGGGAACATTTGGAGTGTTTCTTGAAAATGTTTTATTTTTTGAGTACTTGTTGAATTATAAATGTCATTCAAAATAACATAATATTACAAAATTTTTAAAAAGGTCAAGCATTTCAGTGCTTTTGGATTATTTAATAAGCTCTTACACACTTTCATCAATGTAGAGCTTAGCAAATTGTTGTATGACTTCGGGAAAACAGTAACAACTTTTCGTTTGTGTTTACATTCCCAACTTAACATCGCCGAAGGGCTGGAGAAAAATATGCGGAATCTTTCTGAAAGCAGTCTCAATTCAACAAAAGCTCTGTTGAAATTATTTAAGAAGAACTAGCTTTTTCTTGATAGAAAAACTTTAAAGTTTAAATAAAATAAAATTAAATAGCTGCTAAACAATTGATTAAAAACTAATTTAATTATTCAAGCCCTTTTCAATCGCCCCTTCAGATATGTAATAAATAAAGCCCACGGACTTAAATCCGCACAAAAAATCCCGACCAACTTTCGCAACAAACCAAACAACTTGGCAAGACAGATTTTCCGCGGTGGAGATCATCTCTCCACCAGCTATCCCACCCCACTCATTTTTCGCGCACTTTTTGATGGCCGCCATGTTTCCACAAAAAATAAAAGAAACACTGGGAAAATAAAGTAGCTCAAAAACGAAGTAAAACAACCTCCAAGTAAAAAAAAAACAGAACCAGCAACAAAACGCAAAACACTAATAAATTTTATCCAGCCCAATTCTTCACTTTTCCAGACGGATGGGCTTTCGCTGTTGTTTTCTTTGTTGTGAAAAAGTTGAGCCGTGAGCTAAGAGAGGGGGAGGGAAGGGGGGCAGGGGATTGGTAGGAAATTTGGCTGGAATTAAAGTCTGCTTGTTTTTGTGCATCGAGCTGGAAAATTGATAATTTGCATACATTAATCACAGAGCATTATGAAAATTGGAAGTTGAAATGCGCGATAGGCATGATTTTTGGGTGGATTCATTGCATAATTTATAGAAAAACATAGAAAAATATTAATAGAAAAATGTTATGAAAATATTATACTAGTACAGTTTCCATTGTGCAAATCGACTTTTGTTTTATTTGAACGAAACTTTTCAATGATTTCCCTATGTCAAACACAAGCCATTTTGCGGCTAGTCATACAAAATGGGCATGTTTATCTTGAGAATGGATTTTTTTATCGATTTGGAAAATGTGAAGGTTCCATTTTTTTAATTAAATTTTTTATTACGATTTTTAAATGTCTCAATGGATAATTTTAAAATAATTTTAGAATTTAAAATAACATTTGCGATGGAAAATGATTGTACATATTGTTTGATAAAGGGCACTGTTTGAATTTTTGGAAAAATGTATAATTTTTTGCAATTTTAAATAATATATATCTCGTCACGGAGCGGTGGTTCGACCCTTTTCATTTTTGAACATGCGAAAAAAACATGATGTTCAGTAATTTGCAGCCTGAAATGGTGATGAGATGGAAATTTGGTGTCAAAGGGATTTTTATGTAAAAATGGACGCTCGATTTGATGGCGTACTCAAAATTCCGAAAAAAAACTATTTTCATTGAAAAAAAAAACGCGTTAAAAAAACCGGACATTTTCCGTTACTCAATCTGATTTTTTTTATGGGACATGTCATTTTAAAGGTACTTTACTTTTCGAATCTACATTAACCCAGAAGGGTCATTTTTTCATTCTTAACGAAAAAAATCATTTTTAACTTTTGTGTTTTCTGTAACTTTGCAGGGTTATTTTTAAGAGTGTAACAATGTTCTTTTTAGTTGTAGAGTAGAAAATAACAAAAAAAAAATATATGTAAACATAAGGATTTGATATCTTAAAACTAACCCTGTAAGATTTTTTTTTTAAATGAATAATTTTATTCTAAATGAGCAGTTCTCTAGGATTTCGGTCATTCGATTTTTTTTTTGTATTTTTTAATCCGACTGAAACTTTCTTGTTGCCTTCGGTATGCCCAAAGAAGCCATTTTGCATTATTAGTTTGTCCATATAATTTTCCATACAAATTTGGCAGCTGTCCATACAATAATAATGTATGAAAATTCAAAAATCTGTATCTTTTGAAGGAATTTTTTGATCGATTTGGTGTCTTCGGCAAAGTTGTAGGTATGGATACGGACTACACTGAAAAAAAAATGAGACACGGTAAAAAAATGGTGATTTTTTATTTAACTTTTTATCACTAAAACTTGATATGCAAAAAAACACTATTTTTAATTTTTGTTTATTTTTTGATATGATTTAGAGGACATAAAATGCCAACTTTTCAGAAATTTCCAGGTTGTGCAAAAAATCATTGATCAATACTGAATTTTTCAAAAAATCGAAATATTTGTAGCAAAATTTTATCAACTTTATTTTTCGATGTAAAATCAAATTTGCAATAAAAAAGTACTTTAGTGAAATTGTGATAAAGTGCACCATTTTTAAGTTAAATCCATATTTAGGTGACTTTTTTGAAAATAGCCGCAGTTTTTCATTTTTTTAAAGCAGTGCACATGTTTGCCAACTTCTGAAAAAATATTTTTGAAAAGCTGAGAAAATTTTCTATATTTTGCTTTTTTGGACTTTGCTGATACGACCTTTAGTTGCTGAGATCTTGCAATGCAAATTAGAATGCAAAGGTTTAAAAACAGGAAAATTGATGTTTTCTAAGTCTCACCCAAACAGCCCACCATTTTTCAATGTCGATATCTCAGCAACTAATGGTCCGATTTATGAAACATTTGTGAAATTTTCCGATCTTTTCGAAAACAATATTTTCAAAAAAATTAAACCAAGACTAACATTTTAAAAGGGCGTAATATTGAATGTTTGGGCCTTTTGAAATGTTAGTCTTGATTTGAAATTTTTGAAAATATTGTTTTCGAATAGATCGGAAAATTTCACAAATGTTTCATACTTTAACATTGTAAATCGGACCATTAGTTGCTGAGATATCGACATTAGAAAATGGCGGGTTGTTTGGGTGAGACTTAGAAAACATCAATTTTCCTGTTTTTAAACCTTTGCATTGCAATATCTCAGCAACTAAAGGTCGTATCAACAAAGTCCGAAAAAGCAAAATATAGAGAAATTTTCTCAGCTTTTCAAAAATATTTTTTTCAAAAGTGGGCAAACATGTGCACTACTTAAAAAAAATGAAAAACTGCGACCATTTTCAAAAATGTCACCTAAATATGGATTTAACTTAAAAATATTGCACTTTATCAAAATTTCACTAAAGTACTTTTCGATTGCAAATTTGATTTTACATTGAAAAATGAAGTTGAAAAAATTTTGCGACAAATATTTCGATTTTTTGAAAAAATCAGTATTGATTAGAAAATTCATAACTCGGTCAATGATTTTTTGCACAACCTAGAAATTTCTGAAAAGTTGGCATTTTATGTCCTTTAAAACATATAAAAAAAAAAAAAAAAAATATAGTGTTTTTTGCAACTCAAGTTTTAGTGATAAAAAGTTTAATTAAAAATCACCATTTTTTTCCGTGTATCATTTTTTTCCAGTGTAGTCCGTATCCATACCTACAACTTTGCCGAAGACACCAAATCGATCAAAAAATTCCTTCAAAAGATACAGATTTTTGAATTTTCACATATCATTTTTGTATGGACAGCTGTCAAATTTGTATGGAAAATTAAATGGACAAACTAATGATGCAAAATGGCTTCTTTGGGCATACCGAAGGCACCAAAATAGTATCAGTCGGATTGAAAAATACAAAAATTAAAATTGAAGAAAAAAGACTGATTTCGTAGAGAATTACTCAGATGAAAAAATGACTCTTCTGGGTTACTGTAGATTCGAAAATCACATTAAATTTCCCTAAAATGACATGTTCCAAAATTTGTAACAGTTGAGCAGGGTTACCAGGTCAAAATTTGAAAAATCTGGCAAAGTATCCAGTATAAATCTGGAAAAATCTGGAAGACGAAAATATAGCAATTCTAAATAGTGAAGGTGAAAGAGAATATAAGTTATTTCAAAAGTTTGTAGAATTCAGATGGTTTTACTTTTTTATGGCCTCAACAATGGTGAAATTACAAATTTTTCAAGAAAATAACAAACTAAATTTTTGATTCTCAATTTAATTTGTTCTTTTATTCAAAAAGTTTTTCAAATTAGCATAAAGTGAAAAATCTGGTGAAATCTGTCAATATCTGGTACAGAGAAGGGCCAATCTTTATTCTGGCAGACACTTGAAAATCTGGCATTCCCAGATTTATCTGGCAACCTGACAACTTTGCAATTGAGTAACGGATAATGGCAGATTAAAAAAAAAAATTAAGCGTTTTTTTCGATGAAAAATACGTTTTTTCGGAACATTGAGTACGCAATCAAATCGGGCATCCAATTTTACATAAAAATCCTTTAGACACCAAATTTCTATCTCATCACCGTTTCAAATTATTGAAAAACACCTATTTTTCGCATGTTCAAAAATGAAAGGGGTCGTACCGCCCCTCCGTAACGAAATATCAAAAAAACGGATTCGTATTAGGACAAAGTTTCACGCAAATTGAAGAGTGGTCGAGGCTTTTCCATTTTTCCGATTTCGTGTGAGTTGGTAGAGTATTACCCTTTTTTAAACTTTTGCAATCAATAGTAGCATTGATAAATTCTTTAAGTTTAATGGAGAAACGGGCAACACGACTCGAGTTTTAAGGAAAACACTGTATCATGTGATTTGCATTCGATAAATAAGACGATAGGAAGCAATCTATTTGAAATCAGATTTTTGTGGAAATAGAGTTTTGTAAGAAATGTTGTCCGGTTTCTCCTTGATTCTTTGAAAATTTAATTTTGTTTTGCTTAATATAATAAAATTCAGTTGTTTTTATTTTGAAAACAAAAACATCTTAAAAACGGAAAAAAATTTAATTCAAATTTCATTTCAAATTCTCCAATCCAACATGATTGAAATAGCACACAGCAATTTTGTTTTTCATTTTCAAGCAACTCAGAGACTGCACTAATTTTCCACTTTCAACCATAAAACTTTGCCAAGCTTTCAACCCAATGGGAACGAAGTTGCAGGATTTATTAAACCACGTAGCTCTCTTTCTGTTCGAGCTTTCGGCAGTCATTTCACACCATGTTCAAAGTCCCATTGCTGGTGTAGAAAAAAGGGGACGACACCAACTTCAGCACAGGTGTGTGTGCTGGTTAACCAGATTCATGCTCACACACACTCACACAACCTTCCATGGACGTGTCGTTTTGTCCACCACAACCAACTGACCAGACTCGGATTCTCGCAAACTCTTTTGCAAATTCAAGGACCACTAACGTGTGTCAGTGTGTGTGTGTGTGTGTGTGGTGACCTGAATGGGAAAATAATGCCCAGAATGGTATGCAAATGATTCTCCAGTGTGGTTGGAAGTTCTTGGTTTTTACTTTGTCGAAGCTTGGGAATATGTTGAAAAGAGTGCTGTCAGGATGCTTTAATAGTTTGATATGATTTTATTAGATTCCAGATTCAATATAACATGACGAAACTCTTAAAGTCAAATAGAATAAAATTAAAAAATAATACTCATCCAAAAATTTCACCTTAAATCAGAATCTGATGAAAAGTGGTGACGGCGAACAAACAGAAAAGCAAACAAACTGGTTTTTCTTTGCGGCTTAATATGTCTCGACTTTTGGTGCTGCGTTTTTCCCGGCCTGTCAGTCAGGCTGTCTGGAGCTGTCTGTCTGTTTGATGAGGAATTTCCATTTCATGCTGCGTTGCTGTTGCGTTATGTTTTATCTGTTTCTTTATTTTAGGAAGCTGCTTGAAAAAAAATTCCGAAAATATACTAGAATTAACCTTATCGGATTGTGAACTTTAAGCTTTAATCCAGGTTAATTTTAGGGAATCGCATTTTCCGACTCAAATTACGCCAAAGCTCTTAATCCACATTCCAGCCCCTGCGGTAAAAATTGCAAACACACACAAATTAAGCGTAAAGTCATTGTTCGTCCGCGTGGGCGATTTCCCCGGGATAAAACTCGGGTAATCCTTTCAGCAGAATCGTGAGTAATTTGCTTGTGCTTCCCGAACCATTTTCATGGAACGTGTGCCGTGAACCTGCGTCCTGGATGTTTGCTTTCAGTGAGTTTTTTTGTTGTTCCATACTAGGATATTGTTTTTTTTTTTTCGTCCAAGCCAAATTGATGGGCTTTCCCCAGCATGGGTTAATAACAAGGGAAAAGCGTAATAATACCTTTCACTGGTATCAATACCAAATTTTGGTATTCCTAGACCCTTTAAAAATTTGTCTTAAGGATTATGCAAGAGCCAAATTTGCTATCATATCAATTTAAGGAATTGTTTTGATATTGAAAAATTGCAAAATTTGTCAATGAACGGACACCACATTTTGGTATTCAAGTGTTTTATCAAATTATTCTGAAACTATGGGAAAATTTTAAACAATTTTGACAAAATAATTAATTTTGCGCAAAAATGATGTCTCAAAGCAAATGTTTTCATTGACAACCAGAAATTTCAAACTTGATATTAAATTTTTTTTATACCCCCTAAAAATGACTTGTTGTGAAAAAATTTCAAAGTTAGGATACGATATTTTGGTATTAAAGTGTCTTTTTTTTCAAATTCCTTTGAAACTATGGGAATTTTTGTTACCAATTTTGGCAAGATAATTAATGTTGCACTAAAATGACTTGAAACCCAAAAATGATAAAGCTGATTTTAAAAAATTTTATATGCCCACTAAATTTTTTTGTAAAATCGTTGAAATTTCTCCAAGTCGGGATAAACATTTACTTTGAAAAACGAGTTAATCGACAGATTATTGAACTTTGGTGAATTTCAATCCAGTTTAATTTTAATAACATTTTTTTCAATCTAGTTATTTTTCAGAATCTTCAAGAACTTTACCAATGACAAATGTATTCGATCTGGTGAAAAATATTACTAAGAACTACATGGAATTATCAGGTGAGTAGATTTGGCTGTTGCATGTGGATCATTTATGTTTTTTCACTAACTGCAACTGCTGCACTAAAAAATGGCATGAAAATACCAAATTTTTGTATTACTTGTGCAAATACCAGCGACCAAAATATGCCCTTGGTTGCCCAGAAAAAGATGGTAAAATACCATGAAATCGTACCAAAATCTTATATGTGGAAGACCACAGGAATACCAAAATCAGATTTTCCAAGGGCGCGGGAATATCTAAAAATAAAACCATGGCAATACCAAGTTTTGGTATTCATGCAATGTTCAAAAAGCCAGAAGACTTCAACTTGGTATTGAAATGGTTTTATTTTGTGGAATTATTTTATCCTTGGAATAACATGTTTTGGTATTCTTGTGATCTTCACATAAGATATTAGTGATTTCAGTACAGTCCAGACTCAATTATCCAAAGCTTCGATTTTCCGAAATTTCGATTTTCCGAAGGTTTGTTTTAGACTTTAGATAATCGAACCATTAACAAAAAAAATGTAATTTGAGTTTCCAGGCGCAAAGTGAACTGTTAAAGTTGTTTAGCGTTTTTCTCGAAACGCCGAATTGCTTTACGGGTATCACAACATCTCGAGATTGGATGAACCAAATTGGCTGTTATTTGATGTGGAGAATCTCAAGACATAGCACATGTGCATGACGAAGCCTGATTTATAAATTTTGATTTGTTTTTTTTTAATATGAAAATTAAAAACTGATTTTTTTTTGCAAATATTTTTTTGAAAATTGGCATTATTCATGCACATCGATTTTATCAAAGCCTTTACTAAAGTTTTAAGCCGATAGCTATGTTGAGATATCGTGGCACCGAGTTTTTGAACTGCTTACTTCGAATAGCTATATCTTGGCAATGATACAACAAAGTGTCCTAAAATTTACTAGGTAATAGCTGATATACAGCCATGCATAACATTTATGCGATCGCCGTTTGAGTATACCGTTAATGAAAATTGTATCACAACTGTGAATTTAACATCTTTTAATATTCCTAAGTACACAGAAAAAAATGATGGTAATATTCATCAGGAAATGATGACAGATTTTGTGGCAAAAAATTATAAATTTTACCTCTAAAAATGATGAATTTTCATAAGTTTTTGATGAATATTCATCAGGTTCACATTTTTACACATTTTTTAAGTAATATTACACAAAAAAAAGGTAATATTCAACCAACCAAATTTTCAACCTTCCAAAATTCAAGTTTTTTTTTCTGTGTAAGAAAAAGTTTCAGGAGTTCTACAAGAGCCCTTCAAGATAGTTATAGCATAACAAAACTAATTTGAAAAGTTTTTGAAATTTTTTTTTTGAAATTAAATATGTCTTTATTGAACTTTCTCTTAATAATTACATTTCTTTTACATGCTAAGTGGTATGGCCTAATGCTCTTCATCTTTGTTGTATTTTTCGTTTTATTATTAACTGATCATATTTATTTTATTTACTTCAAATTGTTTTACATTATTGCATTGAATCGAATACATTTGGGTAAAAAAGAAAAAAAATCACTTTAACAACTAATCCTAACTTAAAACTAAAAAAATAAATTCATTGAAATATTCAAAATCACTAGAAAGAGTAAACTACGAACTGTATTTTAAGATGAATGCTCCAAGCTTTCTTACTTGTTCCTGGCGAGTTTTGCAACCACGCAGTGTTGTTGTCATCTCGATGAAAATGTTCAAAAGTTCTTGTGGTGAAAACAGGTCACTACTGTCTTCATCCGTTGATGCTGGTTGGTTTTCCCTCGGTTGCTGACTGAAGCCAGGAGGTGTTGTATTCTCTGCAACTTTTTGCCGCTGATTCAACGGCAATGGCTGCAGATTTGGAACCACTCGAGCAGATCCCGCTCCTGGTGACGCCAAAGCAGGAAAATCCACGTCCGTGAATGCTGGTGGTGTTTTGCGACGATTTGGTTGGTGCCTCGTCGTCGCTTGCTGCCGAATTTTTACAAACTCAGCTCGTTTTGGGCAGCTTCGATTCTTCGTAGAATGGTTGCCGCCGCAATTAAAGCATTTCGCTTCGATGTTCTCGTTGATTGTTTCGCAAGCTTGAGTTTTGTGCTCACCTCCGCAGGTTACACAACGACTCTTGATGAAACAGTTCCTTCCACCATGTCCAAACTGCAAGCAGTTCGAACATTGCGTCACGTCACGGTGCACTGGACGATAACGTTCCCAAGTCACGATGATGTTGAAAATTGCCCGAACTGCTTTCAGCTCAGACGGCGTTGTCGATCCTTTCTCGAGATGAACCAGGTACAGTTGATCACGATACTTGATGTCCTTGTTGTGTCTCGTCATCTTGAAGACTTCGATCACGTTCAACTTAAGAGTTTTGAGCTCTTCTTTCAGCACACTCACATCCATGTCGTACAGGCCACGGAGGACCTGTTTCATGGGGCGTTTACCTGGATCGTCATGGCTGTAGTATTCAATCTTTGTGTTGTTCAGGAAATCCCGAACGTAGTTGTAATCCTTTCTGGTAGGTAGCAGAATTTTGAGTCCATCAGCACACAAGCGAATGGAAGCTCGTAAAGCGCCAGATTTGATAAATCCGGTCAGCCACTTTCGCACCGAATCCGATGACGATGTTTTCACAAAAATGGGTGGCAACTTTTCCCGTCGTTCAAATTCTTCCTTCTCGCTCACGTCCACAGGGAGGGTAGCGAACTGGTTTCCAGACGAATTTTGAGCGTCCTTGCTCAAACTGCCTGGCTTTGCAGGTAGCGCTTCGGCATTCTTTAGCTTCTTCAAATCTGCCGATCCTGCTGGTGAGGACCGCCTCTTTTTCTTGCCGTGAGGCATTTTTGCACTTTTTAAGCACTTGTTTGGTGTTGGAGGGACGCACGTCTGACTCGCTGCTCTGCTGATCGCAGACTCCTTGAAAAGTTTTATTTTTCGATAGAAATGCTGAAAAGTTCTACTTTTCAGTACCCTTTTCAGTCCTGAAAAATGTATCGAAAATTATAACTTTTTGGTTCTGTTTTAATGTACTGGAAAGTTCTTTTCGTTTCTCGAAAAGAAAATTAAGAAGCCGGACGGAATTGCAAAAAAAAATATTTATCATAAAATTAGTTTATGGAATTAAGCATAAACGTAAGCATAAGCAGTTGCTACTCCGTTATAGACCAGGACCTCCAGAAGTTACATCCACGAGCCGTGGAAGATAAGTGGGTGCTATCTTTCCTCGCTTCGCAACTTCTCAAAGGCCCCTATCATGCTGATCAATACCGGCGCCGGCCACGACCAGTGGTAGAGTCACGGGGAAGTGGATGGGAATGTTAGTCCGATACTTGAGTGATAGAGACCGCCCAATCGACTGCTTCTCCGACAAAGTATCACATGAGTTTTGAGGGGGTTAGTAGATGGGTATGAGGTCAGGATTCACGAGTGGCAGTGATGTGACCATGAGCATTTTGTTTATCGGTTGAAAATTTTAAATCTTAGGCAGCCGGCTGCGGAAAGATACATAATTGATTATTTAAAAAGTGTTTTAATCGAACGCGTGCCAACCGAGCAATTGTACTATGGGCTGGACTTATCAGTTTATATTACTGTTTGTACAATTTAAATAACGCAAGCAAATTTCTAAAAAAAGAAGATAAAAGACGCTGAAGAGTAACATAAAATCGTTAGTTTGATGAGTTAATACTAAAACTGCCAGTTGGAATATATTATTACGATCAATGAATATAATCGAAAAGAAAACAGGACACCACGTAACTGATTGTAATGAAATTAAAACAATAACTTAAACGAACTAAACCGGTGGCGTGCCTTCCAATCAACGATAATAATAGAAGGACTTATGAAAAATAAAATATCAAATAAAAGGCTCGGAAAAAACTCGTTGCAGAGTAACCGCGAGGTCTCGCTACTTACAATCGAATAAAAAAATACAAAAACGCGCGCTAATGGTCTATCCTATAAGTCAGCGCGAAAAAAAAAAAAAAAAAAAGAAAGCTGACAAAAAACTGACTGATTCTGTTTTCGCTCCACTTTGTGTGCCTCTGCGCGCACACACACACCGATGAAACCTCTCGAACATTCAGGACTCTTCCTCTTTCCGCAATCGTCCCAATTCACCCCAAAAACGCGCCCAAAACGAAACAAACCAAAAATAGAACTAGTGCGTCCATCCCGGGAATTCCCGGGACAAAATTCCCGGGATTTTTCAAAAACCGGGAATTCCCGAATCCCGGGATTTTTTGTATTTTGTCCCGGGAAATCCCGAAATTGGAAAAAATATATAATTTTGTTCTGGAATTTTAGGTTTTGTTGTGGAAAAAGATAAACAACGATAAAAAACAATAAAATATCAGGGTTTTTGTATATTTGTATTTTTCATATGTTTGTAGGACCTATTTAAAAAAAACTCAAGACATCAGCATTAATGGTATTTCTAAAAAAAACTATCAATCCGTAAATTGCCTAGCGCTTAAATTTTTTTTTCTAGATTTTATATATTTGTTAAAAAACTACGTATATTTATGATTTCAAATTTAATATCATTTTAAATTATATTTCATGAAACATCGTTGGAAAATTAAAACAAATTTATCGAATTTAGACAGCTGTTTTAGTTTTTTTTTTTTGCATAATGTTTTGAATTTATTGATTGATTTAGGTTAAATCAGGAACAGAACAAAACAATTAGTACACCGATCTTCAAATTAATTGCTCTAAAATCTCATGTACCTATTTAGACTGTAGTCCAGATTTTCCCTAATTGGCGGCAATGATCTTAAGATAATTTGTTAAATATTTTTTAATATAAAACATGCATGTCAAAACTTATCTAAAATTTGGCTGGTATAATTTTAATTGTTGTTTTTTTATATGTTATTTTAGACATTTAAAAAGATTTTTTTTGGCTTTTCCAGTCATGTCATATAAAAATATGTATTTATAAGAGACTTATTTAATTTGGATTAGAAATTTGATAAAAACCCAAAGCACAAAAAAGAAAAAAATAATCTTTCAAGCAATCTAAAAACTGCTATCCTTGTTTAGATTCAAGTGTAGATTACCACCAATGAATAGTATTAAGCTAATTCTATGATTTTGAGCTTGCAAAAAATGACAAATATAATGAAAACATAGATTTTATTACTGTTTTAAATATTTTCCGGGATCCCGGGAATTCCCGGGATTTCAAAAATATTTTTCCCGTTTCCCGGGAAATTCAAAACCCGGGAAAATTGGACGCCCTAAATAGAACTTTTTCTTATCATAAAATTAGTTGATTGAATTTATTAAAAACTATTAAATTGCTGATTGTTTTTTTGTATTTAAAATCAAATAAAATGTTTTTCTATTTTCAAAAATATTTAATTTATTTAATTAAATTTTTTCGTTTATTCATTCCTATTTTTCATATTTTTGATTGAAACCTAACTGCTATGGCATAACCAGTATTTTATGATATTTACTGTATAGAAGTTTAAAAAATCTGCCCTAAAAAATTAGTTTTTTGTCATTTAATCTTCATGAAAAAAAAAAACGAATTGATTTTTAACTCAGAAAACTTCGCAAAAATGTTTGATTCAAAAAAAAAACATTACTTAATTTCACAATTGGTCTTTTAAATGTCGAAAATTGGTTGTTTTTCCAATTTTTCCGGGAAATACATGTATTTGTTTTGATTCAGTTTTCCAAATACTTTGAAATTCCACAAATGCATGTTTAAAAATATTCGAGTTTAGACCCTAGTTTTGCTGCCTCTGTTGATCACTTATGTTTGCATTAGACCGTATAATTCATTCAAAACATATTTTGATTTGTTTAAAGTTAAACAATATTTATGTTTGGTTAATTCTCCGCCAACTCACACAGCAGTTGCCCCAACCCCTCTTCGATTTGCGTGAAACTTTGTCCTAAGGGGTAACTTTTGTCCCTGATCACGAATCCGAGGTCCGTTTT